>NC_143157.1:27614542-27632199 GCF_041381405.1 Jatropha curcas | reverse complement strand
TTTTTTTTTTTTTTCTAAATTTTTTATAACCTCAACTATAGCGTAGCTTCTCTATCTAGGTTTTGCCATTTGATATGTTTACATCCTTAATATGGAATCTTTGCCTTTCAATTGGTCTAGGGTTTGAATTTCAAGTTGGGATTAACTAGACTAGTTAATAATTTTATGAGTATTTTATTATTAATGTAATATCGTTGTTCTTTTCATTTTCTTTGAAAATTTGAGCATTTGTAGATTTCGGATTTGAATTCTTTCAATCATAAGATTTTTTCACTTATTTAATGAGTTGAAAGGAAAACTACCTATTGTACGATCCAATTATATTATTTTGTCTTATTTAGCTTCTCGATAAATATAATGAAAGTGAAATTTCTCGATGCTTAAACTTTTTCCCGCTTGAGATTAATAAAAAAAAGTTATTTTTTACTAATTTTTAGTTGATGAATATTTACCATTCATCAATTTCTTTTTTAAATAAAATTTGAATCTATAAAGAAAGGAATAGAGTATTCATTTCAAGTGGATTTATAGATACACTTACTACAAAAGCAATGAGTTCCTAAATTTTAGAAATTACCTTCCAAGTAAATTTAGACATTCTTAAATATTCAAGATATCTACACACACACGTAAGTTTTTCTGTCTTGCACAGTAAAAGAAGATTGAGAACAAAAGACAATGATGTGCGAGAGTTTTCCTACCACATGAAATTTTCTTTAGGTTTTCACGAAGGATTTGGCCATGTCTATTCTTTGCCGGGCCACCCCTACCTCTAACCTCCCTTTCGACCTTAACTCACCTAAAACCGGCTGAACGCCAAAAGACAGAAACAGTAAAAATAATATTGTTCCCAATAATTCTGATTACTGTTGTGTTTTGTCACTTCCTCGCAATACATTGTACAATATCTTGGGGTAATTTTAACTGATACATATACTTCGTTTATTTCCGTAAAATAATTTGGAGGAAATATTTTTCACAATTTTTCATTATTTGGGGCATTCAAGAAAATAAGTCTACGGAAAATATTTTTTTGATCAAAGGAAAATTAAATTATTTTTTAAGAAAAACAACTTCTTATTCTCGAGAGAAAAAACTTTTTCCCCGACATTGACAAACTTTATAAATTCATATTTATTAATTTATTAATCATCATAGTCACTATCAACAGTCACCATTTATCACCAACCACCACCACCGGCGGCTGTTATAATTTATATATTTTTTTTGCATTCTTTTTATATTTAACAATAAAATTTTTAAATTATAAAATTTCTATTATTATTAATATTTTTTTACAGTCTTATGAGATAAAGACTTTAATAATTTTAACTAAGTTTCAATATTACAACCAAACAACGGAAAATAAGTCATTTGAAAAATTTTTTTAAAGGAAAATGTTTTCCATGAAAATATTTTTCAGCAAGTTATTTTTCTGTAAATTATTTTACAGAAATAAATAGAGTCTTAATTTAAGAATGTCGTTCACATATAATTCATTCAAGTACTTCAAGCCAATTAATAATGTTGATAGAATTTTGAAAAGAACATAATTATAATTTTACTTGCAAGATTAGAGTTTTGAAATTTAAAGTTGTTATTATCCAGTTGAGTTACTTGAATCCCACTCTTAAATTCAGCATACAAAAATTTATATGAACCGAAAGTGTTATGGGTAAAATTAGACGTGAAATCACATTTTTAAAAGACTGAAACCTATATATAAGCATTAGTGTTATCCAAAATGGTGACAAGCATTGTGGTACTAGGTTTTCCAAAATCAAGAAATTGCAAGTAGCATATGTAGTAGTGGGGGCAAATATATGAAAAGTAGTGTAATTATGGGGTCTGCACATGTATTAGGACACTCCCCCCCAATCTACTAGCTAGGGAAATATGTATCAAAGGGATAGACTTAGAAGATTAAGGACCACCCATGAAGACCTATTTATAGTCCTTCCTCGTCTGTAAAAATTCCAAGCACTGAATGGAAAATGACACTCATCAACTTTACCCTAACATGCCCCAATTTCTTGCCTCTTCAGGATAAATTCCTTTTATCCTATTACAAAGTTTTTTTTTTTTTTTTCTTTAAAATATTTCTTTTACCACACATAAAATTGAGTTCAAAACATACTTCCCACATTTACTATTCCAAATAGATTAGCAATCAAAAATCCATACTTTATATAAAGTGAAAGGCAATTCGCAATATGAAGAATTGTTACGTGATTAGGAACGTCGGAGAAAGAAATTTAGATTATTAATTCTTAATACCAAAAAAGAAGAAAGAAAAAAGATAAGAATCTAATTTTGCTAAAAATAAAAGTATGTACAATTAGAAAAAAAAGTTTCAACTATTTGCTTAAGCTTTTCCAAGTAATAATTATGATTTTTAAAATGATAAAACCGTGTTGAACGCGTAAAATTGATTATAGATGATATGAGAGAACTGACGAGTACATGTTTATATTAAAATAAAATTGAAACTGTTTAGCTAATTAAAGGCATATAGGATCCATAGGTTTCTTGGAAATTCAATGAAAAGTACAAAAAAAGAAAAGAAAAAAGGGTTGAGATTAGGGTTTCAAGTCACTATAATGCTCATTTGAAATTATGAAGGTAGGACCTCTTAAAATCTTAATACAACCCTAAAGTCTTTAACCCAACAGAAAAAATTCTTAAAGTCAGTAACTTTTTCTCAAGTCATCAAAAGTAATACATTATAAATTTAAAGCATTTGTCTCTCTAAAAGCTAAAAACAAACCCATGTTCCCAAAAAAATTTAAAAAAAAAAAGAAGTACTCAAAGAAAACTAAATCATTCACTAGTTTTTATTTTTTAAAAAGAAGACTCAATAATTTCAATAGACATCATTAAAAGAAGTTCACTAAAGTGGCATCAATGGTATTGCTACATTAAAGTTGTAACATAAAAAGCAAATAAGCTCAAGGGAATATTGACATATCTTTGTTTTCACTAATTTGTAATCAAACTTTAGCTTTTAATTATTCTTAATTTGCATAAATTAAGAAAAGAAAATAGATGCAAATTGTACTTGACCAATGGCAGAAATACATGCATGAGTAGCTAGGCCCCTAACTAATTAGTATTTGTTCAAAACTTTAGTCCTTTCCTTCTTTACTTGCTCAAGAATATTGGAATTCTTTGCTAATTAATTAAAGATTTTCAATGATGCAAAAAGAAGTACCTCTTTAATTTATGAAACCCATTTTCCCTACACAAGTTAGGCCAACCCCATTTCTTTAGAATGTCAAAGTGATTCATTAGCATAAATGGCAAAACAAATTTCTAAAACATCCCTTTTAAGATTCTATAATAGTCTCTACAACCACATTGGTAAGTTAATTTCTTGAAACAAGTTGTCATAGCATTTGCCATTACTTTAAAAGTTAATGTGTTTCATTGTGCTTAAGATAATAATAATACTACATGTATAATTCTATGTCATGATATTTAGAAATGGCAAATAGGATATGTTAGAGCTCGGATCACCAATCTCATTTCTGTCCTACAAAAAATCAGGTCCGGGTGGGATGAGGAATAATCTACCGGAGATTAGAGCAAGGCAGATTTCCTTATAGAAATTTTTTCTATTTCAATATAAAAATATTTCTTATTAGAAAAAAAAAAAAATGGACTATAAGTTATAAATATAAGTTTTGTACATAATTTAGATAATATACACATTTTTTATTAAAACAATAACGTTTAACCTTTTAAATGTATAGAAAAATATTAAAATATTATTAATCAGTGCAAATTATGAAAATGTAGATTGATTAAAGGTTTTTTACTTTGACCTACGCAATATCTGGGTTGGGGTAGGTTTCAGGACTTAATGATATGTCAAAATTTTGCTTATATTGAATCTAATTGCAAACCACTTGTTTTTTTTTTTTTATTGTCATTTTGCATTAGAGGGTTAGCAAAAAGAAGACGAAAATCATAAATTAAATTAGCATTTGAGAGGTGAAGGAATCAACCTTTACTTTGGTTCAAGGAATCAACTCATTGGCAAGAAATGGAAAGGAAGAAAAGAAAAAGAAAGAAAGAAAGAAAGAAAGAAAACAAATGGGAGGGTGATCCATCAATATGTCCTTATATAGTGCCTTTAAGGTATAAAAATTCCAAACCCATATTTATTATGGTTTGACGTGTTAGCTTTACCTCCTCCTGTTTAGAAAAATTACCGCATTCTTGTCTTAATCTATAATTCTATTGGGTGTCCCTTTTTTTTTTAACTGTGTGGACAGTGACAGAACATGCTTACAAATGAAGAGTCATTACTCACTGTTAATCTTGATTGATTCTTTTTAACCCTAATAAAAAGGGAGGTCCCACTTTGTCCATTCTTTCGTTCTCACATTAATAGGCCCTTTAGACCTAACGGTCCAATATTTTTTTTTAAACTGTTAACTAATTATATACATCTATATATTATTAACAATAGTTACCCTCAACTCATGATACTACGATTAGGATTAAATCCTTCTCATATGCAATGTCGGTTCATTGATTTATTTAGTAAATATTTACTTTATCCGTGAAGATCAAACCATTTAAGAAAATCGAAATTTTAAAAGAAAGAGAATAGTGTTGAATCATGTTAGCCTCCTTTGTTAAAAAAAAAAAATATATATATATATATATATATATATATATATAAAATTTAGTTTTGCTCAATCTCACATCGGGGAGAAGAGCATGTGAGGATGGTGGATTGACTATAAAAGGAAGTCAAGGTTTAAATTTCTAAACACACCAAAAATACTTGAATGTGTTTTATATTAGGGATTTAGAGCAAGTATTTTGGAATCTCTTGGAGTATAAAATATTTGGGCTCTTTTGAGAGTGTCGAGTCGAAAAAATATTTTGTAATTGTGGTTATAACAATTTGCCGCATAGTGAATATTTTTCTTAGTTGTTATTTGACAACGGCCGTGATTTTTTTCCACTTAAAGAGTTTTTCACGTTAAATTATCGTGTTATTTATTCTCTTTAATTTCTCAGTCATTATTTTATTTTCTCATTTATTACTGCTTGAAGTCGGTTCAAAGGGCGAAAAAATAGCAATTTTCCTAGCAAATCATTCGGCCTAATACTCATTGATATCGATTAATTATATTTTAACGATACGTTATCAGATGTGAACAAGAATAATTTTAAGGTTTTGTGTAATAATCAAATGTAATTATTAGATTTTCATATATATCACAACTAGCTAATGAATCCTTTTGGAGTATTAATTGTTGGTCAAAAAGTTAAATGAATGCATTATATAGATTAGGTTATAAATCTTTGTTTGTGGTATATAAAAATTTAAAAATTTTAGAGACCAACATTTTACGAAATATTAATTTTAAATATATTTGATTAAATCGATTGATCTAAATTTTGTGTCAACCAGTACTTATTGACCAATTAAATTGGAATTGACCTAGTCTTAATGGAAGAGTCCGTGACTAGTAATTAATTAAAAGTTAAGCCACTTTTATAAATGAATTTACAAAAAACAATATCAAGGGTCTAGTCAAGTGATCAAAGCCTCTAGACAAATTTCATAATAAAGTCCAAAGCAAATAATGCCACTTCAGGTGCCTTCTTTGGACAGATATTGCGAAATCAAATATATATTTATTAAAATTATATATCATTTTTATTTAGTAAACCCGAAAAATCAATTAATTTTTATTTTAACTTAATAAACGATGAAAATGAAATAGAAAAAGAAAATGAAAATGAAAACAGCATTATCAAGGTTAAAAGAATAATTTGCACCCCATAATGGATACTTAATGATTATATATGCACTAATAGGAGGTTAATAGTATAATTAAAATTAATGATGAACAGTGATTACTCTAGTTGTTTTTTTGTCCTATTCGTGTACTGTCAAGTAAATATATATATATATACTCATAATAAAAATTAAAGGGGTCACTCTCATAATAATGTAAGTGTGGAGCCTTCTAAATAATTTCAGTAAACCCTACCAACGAAATAAATAAATAAATAATTGTCTTTTGCTGTGCTCACCAGTCACCAGTACCATTTTGTTTTATATTCTCAATAATGTTTCATTTTTATTTTATTTTATTTTATTTTATTCTGCTATTTGTGCATAGTTGTTAACCCAATAATTGAATACAGGCTTCATCAAGCAATAGAAAATTTGAGAGGAAAATGAAAGGAAAGATAAAATATTTTTATGCATAGGACTATCTATTAAAATGAGTGAAGTAAACTCATTTTGATATGTACCATTTTAAATTTAATTCTTTTACAATCAATATTAAGTAATTTGGCTTTATATATATCTGTTGAATAAATAGCAGATCAGTCAATATGAATCTTATATTCTGAAAAAGAAAAAACACAATATGTTTTATTTTTATAAAATTAATGCTCCGATTGTTTTTTGGTAAAATAATTTGCAGAAAAATATTTTTTATAGAAAAAATTTTCCTTGAAAAATATTTTCCAAATGACTTATTTTTCATTGTTTGATTGTAATGTTTCAAATTAGTTAAAAATATTAAAATTTTTATCTCATAATACCATAAAAAATATTAATAATAATATAAATTTTATAATTTAAAAATTTTACTGTTAAATATGAGAAGAATACAAAAAAATGAAAAAGTCGTTGGTGGCTAATGGTGGTAGCCTGTGGTAGTAGCCCGTGGTGGTGGTCAGTGCTAAATGGTGACTGGTTATAGTGAATATAATAATTAATAAATTATAAAAAATATAGATTTATAAGGTTTGTCAATGTCCGGAAAATGTTTTAATATTTTAAATATGGAAAGATATTTTTCTTAAAAAAAGACTTAATTTTCATGAGCGCCTTAAACAACGGAAAATTATAAAAAATATTTTCTTGCAAGTTATTTTATGAAAATAAATGGAGTCTAATAAGTCTAATTTTGTTCGGGCCATAGAGAGTAAATTGTAAAGGCTTTTAAAATTTAGCAACCAGAAATATGCTTGAATTAAAGTTGCTTATAATTCCAATTGATACGTTATTAATAAATACTGTGTTTCTAAAACAAGAAAGTTTTAAATTTTTGAAGTTTCAATTTTAAATTATCTATCATTAAATGTAAATTACTGTTAGTTGGAAACGAGTGATTTGTGAGCCTCTCCAATTAATTGATGGCATTACAAATTGAGATAATATTGCTTATATTTTAAAAAGATTAAACAAATTATGCTTGTCCTTATTGTTATAAAATTAATGTATATATGTTAAAGCCTACCATGGGAGGCCTAAATTAATTGAGAGTTTAGGAAAACACTTTTTTTTTTACTATTTAAAAAGAATCAGTAAAATATTTAGGGTTAAAAATTTTAGTTTACCTATGGTTTCAAATAAATTTTCTTTCTTTCATCAAAAAGAGTATTGATTGATAGTTTTATAAATTTGATGTAATTTTCCTTTTTTTTTCTTTTTGATTTTTATTTGCTACGTGATATTTTAAACTTATCCAATTCCTAATTAAAGATTATCCTTTCTACAAACAATAACTTTTAATTAATTCCAGTTTTTCAACATAAACATACTATTATCTATAATTACGAAAATGTACTCTTGTCGTGACTATTCTCTTTTTTTACTCTGATCAACGGTCCAACAATATCCACAATTATTCATATTTCCCATGTCGTTGTAAAATAAATAAAAAATAAAAATATATAGTAAAAGGAAAGTAACCGATACTGCACCGGCGCGCTACGTGTCACACAATGTTAGGCGCCCACCTCTCAACAAAATCTCATGCACTTGCACTTTATCCCACCCCTCTCTCTCCTCTCCACCTTCTGTTCAAATTTCAAATTTACCCCACGAATCATCCACTACAGTCTCACGTATTTCCACAAAGACATCACAATGGTCTGAGGATATCATTGTCATTTCATTCATTACCAGCCAATGATGACCGCCCACGATCTCGATTACAGGCACGTGGCATAAACGCACAAGGGCCACAAAAAACAAACTGCGTGCTACCGTTTACCATGTTATCAAACCGCATAAAAGAAGATAATATTTGCCATGTCAGACTCCACGTGGCAATAATGTATAGTCAGCATGTCCAACGCTGTTTCCCCTATAAAAGTCCCAAGCCCATCCATTTTCAACTCCAAGCGCTCTCCATTCTGTACCGAAAAACCACCAAACCCCAAAAAATACAAAAAAAATCTCCTTGTTTTCAGTTTCTCACCTTAATTTCCATCTTTATCTCGCCGGCGATTAAAACCTTGCCGGAGAAATGAATAGTCCGGCAACCATATTTTCATCTTCTACGACCAATGTCCGTGCTCCCGATTATCCCTGCCAAGTCTTCTGCGAAAAAACCATTAGCTGAAAGCCATAAATTTTGTCTTGCATATGGAAGGCACCGGATATTGATTACACAGAAATTTTTTGTATGGGTATAAGATTAAATTTTTTTCAAGGATTTTGATTGTGTTGTGTTTCAACTTCGAGGATTTTTTTTTTAGCTGAACAGAGGAGGTAAAATGTGCGTGAATTTGATTCTGTAACCTAGGGCATTGATTTTTTTTTTTTTTTTATTTGTCTGTTTCATGGATTTTGTAAATTGTACTGGAAGAATCAGGACCAGAGGGATTCATTGATTAGTCACTGTTAAGTCTGTGAGTCTGTGCGACCCAAGTATTTGAGCGAGCTTTGAATATGGAGCAGAACTGACAAGCGCAAGCAGCGTTTAAAACACAGCAATCAGTCCATTTTAACTTCTACCCTTCAAGCTCTAGCCTTAGGTCTTTTCTCTCTCTCCCTATCTCTATCGTCTTCTTTACTTATGCCTTTCCCTATGAAGATCCAACCAATAGATATTGACTGTCAGACGACGGTTCCGGCTCGAGCTGAACCGGCGAAGCCGGTGTTGAAATCGCGTCTAAAGAGGTTATTTGACCGGCAGTTCCCTAGCGTGTTGAGAATTTCATCGGTGGAAAAGCCAAGTGTCGGTGAAGTACAGAGTGGGACAAAGGACGGAGGAGCTGCGGGGACTGACTTCGAGCCGAGCTCAGTATGTTTGGCCAAAATGGTACAGAGTTACATCGAGGAGAGCAACGAGAAGCCATTTCGCGGCCGCCACCGATGCAATTGCTTTAACGGGAATAATAAAGACAGCTCCGATGATGAATTTGATGTATTTGGTGGCGGTGGTTTTGGCGAATCGATCAGCAACGGATCGTCTTTCGATGCCTCCGACATGCTTAAGGTAAAATATAAAACTTTGCTCGAGTTCTCCAATTTATGGCCATTTACCCTCTAAATTTTCAAGCTATGCACTCCTTGAAGTTGAGAGGCCAAATAGCTAAAGGAATGTGTATTTCTGCTTGTTAAAACAGAGTTTGATTCCCTGTGCCAGTGCTGCCGAGAGAAACCTCTTAGCTGATACTGCGATGATCGTTGACAAGAACAAGAATTACAAGCAAAAGGACGATTTGAGAATGATCGTGACTGATGGATTAAAATCTCTCGGCTACGATTCATCCATTTGCAAATCCAAATGGGATAAGTCCCCCTCTCACCCTGCCGGTAACCATCTCTCTTTTTGTTCTTTTAGAGTCAAAATTTTGAAAACGAAAACGGAAAATTCTGAGATTTTTCTTTTTTTTTTGCTTAATTTGGTAATCAGGTGAATATGAATACGTAGATGTGATCATTGAAGGAGAGAGACTTTTGATCGATATCGACTTCAGATCGGAGTTTGAAATAGCTCGATCGACTGGGGCCTACAAGGCAATTTTGCAATCTTTACCGTATATCTTCGTCGGCAAATCGGATCGGATTGGCCAGATTGTGTCAATCATATCGGAGGCAGCTAAACAGAGCCTGAAGAAGAAAGGCATGCACTTTCCTCCTTGGAGAAGAGCAGAGTACATGCGTGCTAAATGGCTCTCTCCTTTCACCAGACAAAATGAAACCATTTCAAACGCCAAATCCGAAAGCGAGAAAGACGACTGTTCGATTGCGACGGAGAGTGACGATCGTGGAGAACTTGAGTTAATTTTTGGCGAGGAAGATACGCCTCCGCCTTCGCCGCCGCCTGTTGATTCATCATCGCCGAAAGAAATTACCGGCGTAGAAGATAAATTAAAAGTTGACTCGGCGACGTGGCAGCCGCCGGCAGTAAAACCGAAGAGTGTAGATAGACGAGCCAAGATGGTGACTGGATTAGCTTCTCTGCTCAAAGAGAAACCATAAAAATTTTGGATTTTTCACTTTTTTTTTTTTAATTTTTAAAATTTTCCAGATATAAAAAAATATGAAAAATTATATATAAGTGAAATGAAATATATATAATCGGATAGTAGTACAACCTCTGTTTTCCCTTTTGTTTTTCCCCCAATTACTTGAAAGGGTCTGTAATAGCCAGAGAGGTAGTAGAGAATCTATCAATGTAATAATAATAATAATTATTATTGTATAAATAGAAAAAAAATAGCAATTACCTATTAAATTTCTCTGAAATGTAAGAATTATAAAATATAAAAACTCGATCATATTAATAATCATTAGAATAGAATATATTATTATTGACATTTTATTTTTTTTTTAAAGGAAAAAATAAACAGGTGTTAGTCATTTTATTTATGATTTTGATAAAAATGTTGTTATATAGAGTTTATCTCTTTTGAACACGTGAGAAAATCACCGTTTTCTTTAAATTATGGTAAATACTAAGTTTTTAAAATTATATTTATTTTTTTATTAAAAAATTCTTTTAAGGCGATGTTTGTTTGTCAAGGAGGGAACAAAGGAGGATGAGATTTTCCTTTCTTAATTTCTCATCTTTTTAGGCTCGCTACTTTTTGAATTTTAATAAAGAATAAATTCCAGATTTTTATGAGGGAGGAGAAGGGTGGTGGTGCTGTGGATGACGGCAGTGGCTCGTGGAGTCTCGAACGCCGTGAAGAGGAGGCATAGGCAAAAACGTTCATTAGGATGGCGTGATATTCTCTTTCTCTTTTTACGTTTTCTTGTAATGCTTTATTTAGTGCACACATAAAAAAAATGAATAAATAAATAAAATTGGAAAACTGAAAACGCCTCTTTTATCTAAATTGGGCTCGTGAAATCATTTTCATTTTCATTTTCATTTTCATTTTGTTTTGTTTCGTCAAAATGAATGAATTTGACTGGGTAATAAGGTCATAAACTATGAAATGAAGATGCTCAAACACGTGAGAGATGTTTAAAATGAAGAGAAGATGGGTTTGACCTCCTTGGTTATGGCTTTTGACTATTCTCAAAATTAGATCATTTACATGAGTTTTGGTGCATTATTTAAATCATAATTGTGTTTATATAACAGAGGATAAAAGGATTAGCCAATACAATTACTTTCTTCTTGTTTTTTAGTTTTAAAATTTATAAATAAAATAATATAATTTAATAACAAGTGATTGGATGAACAAAAATACACTATATCCATTAATCAACTTTAACACGAACACTTGGATAAATTAAAAAAAAAAAAATTAACATAATAAAAATTTTTAATTTAAGTTCTTACTTTGGCTAATTCAATTTTTACAATTATTATGTGCAGACGATGAAAATAATAATAATAAATATGAAGTAATCTTTGTAGGGTCCACACCCAAATGTCTTTTTTTTATCTCTGGTTTTTGACACGTATGTCTATCCATTAATTGGTTGAATTAATGAAAGAAATTCTTAGCCACACAAAATACAGTTCAACGAGAAATTACAAATGGATTTTAATTTTTAAAATTCCAGAAAAAATTAAGAGAGTCAAAGTCCAAATAGAAATTGTGGTCAGGTCAGAGCATGGGACTAACAATCTAAGTACAAATGAAATTAATTAATCCAACCTAATTAACTGGTGTTTTGTTTGAGTATTATGTTAGAGAGTTACAGTCACATAAATGGACCAAACTGCTGGAATTTTCTGGCTCAAGATCCCATTTTTATTTTTATTTTTATTTTTATTTAAAAAAAAAAAAAACAAAATTCCCATATTTTTATTATCTAATGTGGGTAAGTAAAGTAATGTTTTTTAATTTAAAGAAAAAAATTGGTACAATGATTGTTGTGGGGTATTTAGCAATACATTCTGTACTGTAGATAGATAGATATAAGTAATTGAGGGAAGTGGGTGGGGTCAGTTAGAAAGGGCTTAGAGCTAATAAGGGGTTGTGGGGTCACCTTCCTTTTCTTATTTTTGGTGTGATAGGACATTAGGACTTATGGTGGGGTCTTTTTCCTCTATACACAGCAAAATAATAAAAGCAGAATTTGCCCAAAGCTAGATAATAATAATGCCTTTATGAAAGCAACCCACCACCTACTCTCTCTCTCTCTCTTTTTTTTTTTTATTTTCTTTCTTTTTTTAATTTTTTCTCTCTCTTTTGGGATATTATATGGTATGGAGATTGCTTGTGAGGTGTAAATTTGATTTTACATAGTTTGCCTAGGCTTCACGAAATCAGAGCATTCATAATGGAAAATTGTAAAATAAGTTGGGTGTGCTACTCCTCATCTCCACAATGCTGCACTCTCCCATTGGGGTAATTTTTAATGACTTGCGTGGCATTTCTTATCATAAATCAAGCAATTTTTTCGTTTCAGATCATAACTCAAGGATTTTATTATGTAGAAATAAGATATTTTTTTTAATGAGTAAGACTAATCCTTAATCTTGTGATTGCTTTTCCTATAAATTAATTTTCGCATATTGAGCTTTTAGGCTATCCATTAAATTCAAAATAGATTTACTATTTATATCACTTTTTATAGATAGAAATCAAATTTTCTAAGTAGAAGAAAAAAAAAAAAAAGAAAATTTATACCTATAAATAATTACGGCCAATTCAAGTAATTGCAATTAGGAATCAAATTTCAATATTCAAGTTCTTTTCCTAAAGATAAAAAAGATTTAATAGTGCAAGCATTCCAAAATGTCATTTTAATACATCCATAATTTAGATAATTAAATTTTAATTAGAAGAAAAGATTATCACATATTTATGAATTTGTTTCGTGAGAAATTCCTTATATACAAATAAGTAAAGTTGTTTATTTATCAAAAAGTAAATATTCTTTTTAGGGATATAATGTGTTTTTTGTTTTGTGCTTTAAAGTAAGAAGAAATGAAAAGTCTAGACACATTATCCTATATCCAATCATGATTTAACATGTCTGCCTACAGTGCGTACAATTCCTTCTTTAATTCAAAGGTTTAATAACCATTGATATACCAGAGTTTATGATATTTTGTTTTAAAACCCTAAACAGAGCATTTTTCAGGTGAGATGGGCCTCTGGCATTCTTTGGCCATTAAAATATGTGAAGTAAAATCCCATTATCTACTAGTATTTATTTATTTCACTCAGTAGATCTTAAATGTTATTATCATCTTGATTGGAAGAATCCCAGTTAAGACTCCCTTCAAGTACAGATTGCAGAACCATTTTTGGGAAGAGATCAATGATAAAAAAAAAAAAAAACCCAGATAGAAGAAAATAAAATAGAAACTCAGATTACTATGAGATGATGCATTTAACCAGCCTTTTATTTCAGCTACAAAATAGCTGAAGAAATTGCAGAAGTTATTTATGACACTGCTAACATAAATGAAATTTGCAGTATTCCATTCTAGCGAAGGATCAAAAAATTATATTAAGTAAAACCATTGAATTGAGATGTGTATTAACATCTTCCACAATATTAACTGTTTTAGAAGTTAAATGTTACTTTAGAAGCTGGGAGACGTTATGACATTGCTATATTTTAAAATTTGCTTTATTTGGTGTGAAAATGACAGCATTTATCATATTGAGGAAAAAGAAAATGACTCCATAGGTTCATCCAGAATGCATCGCAGATAATGCAGTTGATGAAGATTAGAAGAATATTCAATAGACTACCAGAATATGCCAAAGGAGGAGTTGTGTCATTCATACAAAATGGACTTCCACTTTGGCTTAGCTTTACAAAGAACACCCTTTTCTTTATATGGGTTTAGTGTTGCAATAGGCTAACAAACAAACCATCAGATTGAATCAATTGGTTAAGTCAGGATTTTCTGATTTGTCAAAAAAATTAATTCAATGCAATGGAGAATAATAAATTAATACTTATCTACTTCTATAATTTAGGCATTATAATAATATTGATATATAGTGTTCATCACCTGTTCATATATAATATACATATATACATAGATTCTTATCTACCTCAATCATGTTTGAATTGTTTTTTCTTTTCTTTTCTTTTTTTTTTTTTAGAAATTCTTTTATCGCTTCTTATTTTATTTTTTACCTAATATCAAATCCTTTTTTCTTTTTTTTTTCTATATTTAAATTATTTCAACTGTATTCTTCCTAATATTTTAATTTTCATAATAGTTTTACTTTTCTTAGGTGCATCGTTTTCAGAATTTGAATTTTGATTGATCATGGGTCTTAATATTATAATGGATGGTGATATGGCTTAAACCTTTTTTTTTTTTTAAATTTTTATAGCAGGGGGAGAAGATTTGAATGTGATATATTGTCGATTTGTAAATATATTTATTACTAAATTATGTCTTAGTGTGCGGTTTAAGCTGGTTTGAACATAGATATGAATCAACATAAAAAAAACAAAAAACCGATAATTAAATTGATGTCTTTCTTTTTTTATTACCTTCAACGAATTTGGTAGGCCTTAGCAACCAACCAACCAAGATTCCAAAAAATATGGACTGTTGCGTCTATTATTTTCTAAAAATTCAAATGATTCTAACGAATCAAAACTAGAAATGATTATTATATAGCTCTTTATATCATAAAAATTAACGAAATATATAAATGAACCCAAATAAAAAAAAAAAAAAAAGAATTATCAATGCAATGGTCAATGATTGGCTACTCGCCATTGAATTTTCAAATAGCAATAAATATGTTAATATCCAACACCAACATTGGTGTGAATTTTCAAATAGCAAAATATAAAACATGATATAGATTAATATTTATTATAAAATATTATTGAGATGTATATGTAACACTAATTCCCACTCCAACAACTAATCTTATTGTTATGTGTCTCTGATACAACAATTAGAGCATTTTTTTATAAAGTTTATAAGGATGAACTTCTTTAACATAAATAAAATTTTTTATATATTTTTGTGTGTTTAATATGAAAATGTGAAAAAACAAAAAGAGAAATGCATTGTGTGAGACAGTGAAAGCTCATAAAATTCGTATGATATAAAGGCTTACCACTTTGGTCTGTCATGTGGCCTGTCCGATGGTCTTTAAAAGGCAGGCCTCGACACAACTTATTTTCAATCGGCAAGTGCTCAGTCCATATTACGGAGTATCAAAGCCTAAACTAATCATTCACGAAAGAGTCACAAACTAAACTCCAAAACCCGTCTGCCCTTTTCAGGGCCCCCAATCGGCTTATGGACTATGATTTGAATATTCCAAGATTTATGGAAATATTTTATATTTTATTGGTTATGATTATGGAGAGAATCTGTGTTAGGATTTAGGAACCCAATTAGGTATTTCGGCCCGTGTGACAATCTCTGCACAAATGGGCAGTCTAAATGTTCTTCCTATTTCTTAATTATGCTTTTCACTAAATTGCTTCACTGGTATCATTAAAATCCTAGAAATATTCAGACAAACTTACTAATAATTCGTCACAGGTAACAAATTTCATGGCACCAAGAGAAAAGAAAGAATCTAGTGTAAGCCAAAGATTAAGTATTTCAGTTCAAGTTTCTTGAATTAATTTGATTTTGATATCCAGAGCTCACCTAAAATTTAAGAATAAAAAATTGTTTACCTAGTTTGTTCATTCAGTCTCGGCTGTCAATAACATAGTTTCTTGCAGATGATCAGCAAGCTTCAACTGAACCATGATGTTGTCTAACATCTCATATAAATAACTAGATTCAGAATGAGATCCATCAAAGGCGATGAACTCGTGGATTAAGCCATTCACTTCTATCCAGCTAAATCCAGGTTTCTTCTCAATGCCTTTTCCTTTCATAATCTTCCTTACATATGCAGCAGCATCCCATCTATCATATGCTGAGTACATGTTTGCTAAAAGCGCATATCGACCACTATGATTAGGCTGAAGGCGGATTAAATGTTTGCCCACATATTCTCCTAAATCAAAGGCCTTGTGGATCATACATGCACCAAACAAAGCTCCCCATACACCGGGTGTAGGCTCCATTGGCATTTCTTCAATCAATTTTCTTGCTTCATCTAAGTACCCTGCCCGACCAAGTAGATCAACCATACAACCATAATGATCAACATTTGGCTCCAGATGATATATATGTCTCATCATCTCAAACAATCTACGTCCCTCGTCTACAAGACCTCCATGAGCACAGGCACTAAGTACACCAATGAAGGTAACTCCATTTGGTTGAACTCCACTACTTGACATGCGATAGAAGAGATTCAAGGCGCTTAAGGCATCCCCATGCATTGCCAACGCATTAATCATGGCAGTCCAAGTGTACACATTTTTCACTGGCAACTTATGAAAAACCAGAAGAGCCTCACCAACACAACCACACTTTGCATACATGTCTATTAGTGCCGTTCCAGTTATTGAATTCATTCCTAAAAAATTCCTATCTATATAATGATGCACCCACCTTCCTTGATCCAACGCGCCAAGTTGGGCAGAAGCAGTGAGAACACAAGTCAAAGTAGATTGGTTAGGTCTTACATCAGCCATTAGCATGTCTTGAAAGAGAAGTAATGCATCTTTGAACCTATTGCATTGCACATAACCAGCTATCAATGCACTCCAAGAAACAACATTTTTTATCGGCATTACATCAAAAACTCTACGGGCTTCATCATAATAACCGCATTTTGAGTACATATCTACAAGAGCACTGCCAACAAAAACATCGCATTTCACTCTTAATTGTTCTACATAAAACCCATGAACCCATCTCCCAAACCAAATATCACCAGTCATTCCAGCTGCACTAAGAGCACTTACAACGGTTACCTCGTCGACCTTCAAACCCATTGATCTCATCTGCTTGAAACACTTTAGTCCTTCAGCAGGAAAACCATTTCTAGTATACCCATCAATCATCGCAGTCCAAGTAATGGAATCTCTTTGTGGACTTTCATCAAACACTTGACGTGCAGACGCAATATAACCACCGGTTGCTAAAGCAGTGATCAAAGAATTTCTAACAAAATTGTTAAATTCCAATCCGTACTTAACAATATGAGTATAAAACTGAAATGGGTTTTCATTTTTCAACTTTGAAAACGACTTGAAAAGTAAAGGAAATGTGTGTTTATCTGGACATACACCGTTTTGGCGCATTCTTGTATAGAAAACAAAAGAAAAACGGGGTTGAGAACTGATAGAGAAGCCTTTGATAATGGTATTCCATTGATAGATGGTGGGCTTTTCAATTTGTTGGAACAGAAGTGAACAGTAGGCGAGCTGGGAGGCATGATAGACAGCAAGAGCATGGAGGAGTTTGGTAAGAAAGAAGGTGTCCCGTGAGAGGTCATGAATGATGAGGGAAGAGTGAATCTGCTTTAGATGGTTTAAGCTTTTGAAAAGATGGAGTAATTTGAATTTG
>NC_143157.1:27589304-27614526 GCF_041381405.1 Jatropha curcas | reverse complement strand
ATATAAATTGAAACAGTCTAACTGTAGTCCATTTTAAGCTCCTTAAACACAGTAATATAATAAAAGTTCAATCCAATTACTTCAGATAATCTTAAATGCAGACTCCAAATAATAGTATGGCATTTCAAAATTGCTGATATAATGTGAACTTAGAATACATTAGACACCCAGGTTCCAGCATCAAAATGTCTGAATCCAATAATAAACTTGCAATCTACTTTGAGTCAAAAAGGATATTTTATTAGTTAGTCCAAATGCAAATCGATATTTCAGTCATCAAATAACCAAGTTTTCGGCGATAGCAGAAGAGTTCAAATTTATCCAATCTTATCACATTTGATACCTTTCATGCCAAACATGAGCATGGCCAGCTTCAAGCTCTGTAGTTGGGTCAATGGAACACCATTTATGTGCCCATTTTTCAGCTTGATTAGAGGCATCATAATGTTCCCACCATTTCTCTTGCCACTCATCACCTTTTCCATTCTTACCCCACTTGTCTGCAGTTTTCTCAAGATGCACAAGCCCAGACTCCTGCAAGCATCAAGCATACACTTATAATTCATGTAAACTAAGAATCTACATACACGTGCATCATTAATTTCTTTTTTCTAAATTACAAATATAAAATTAAAAGAATAAACCAGAGGACAGCCATGTATACAGGTCAATATAATATTTACAAGAATAAGATCCAAAATAACAATGTTTAGCACCAAGTTGTCTTTGGCAAAGATAACAGGAAATTAAGAAGACTAGTGGAAGAAAAGCCAACGACAGTATTTTTGACGTAGAAGTAAGATACCTTTCATTGATAACCCAAATGTGCTTCCCCTTTATTCAATTTTACTCCTCCAATCAAACCAATAAATAAATCAATGGTTAAAATCTTACTATAAAGTTTAAGAGCCGAATAGTTCAATTTTTTTTTTTTTTTCAGCAAAGAGCTAAGCTGTTGTTGTAAAGAGGTAGGCTATTGAGTCTGCGTACAGAGAGTGAATTTGGCTTCAAGGTAACTCCAAAGCACTCATATATTTATCATAAACTATTACCAAGCTTGGAAATCATTGCATGAGTCTTGAATTCAGGAATATTTACTACAATTGATGAGTTTTTATACGCTAGCCCAATTTGAATAACATATATTGTAGGATCTACAATGCAGAAAGCAATATATGCAATAAATGCAATTCATCAAAACAAACCTACTAACCTGCCACATTGATTCTCTCCAATATTCACGCCACACGTTGCCAGTTGCATCTCGTCCTGATTTCTCTGAGCCAAGTTCCTTATACCCAAACTCATCAGCAGCTTCCCAAAACTTCTCTTGCCACTCGACATCTTCATTAGCACTGACTGCTCTAGTCATTGTCCACCTGCAAATCACACCATCAGGTCTTCGATCGATTCCTGTCTCCTTCCACCACCTTGCTCCATCTGGGTCTATTCCAGAAAATGCTTCATCCACTTCCTCTGCTCCAAGAACATGAGCTGCTTCTGCTGCACGTGCTGAAAATAAAAGATTTACTTGATGTTCTTCCTCTTCCAAAGATGGAGTCTCGAGACTGGATACAGAGACCTCTTCCTTTTTAACCTCCATCAGTGACTGCAGAGGAGGAATAGGAGGGTTGGAGCTGGTCTCTGAAAGTTTACTCTCAAGTGGAATGTCAAGAAAATCCAGACATCGTTCTTTCATTGCCACAGGGCTAGCCAAAATAGGAGATATCAAAGCTCTCTTAGCTTCCAGCAATGCAGGATCTTCTGGCTTCCTATCATTATCAGGGGGCGTCCATGACCAAAAATCAGGACCAGGTACTCCCTTTCCAGAAGCCTCAGATTGAGGCACAAAGATGTTCCCATTCTTTGTTCCTGCATAATAGAAGATATGAAAATCTAAAGGATTTTAACTCGCACCACATATAAAAATGATTTATGCAGTAAATGTGACTGAGATGAAGTAGTTTTCTAGGTGTTGACAAATTTGATGGACTGCCACATACTCATTTATGCCCCAGCGCCTCCCTCCCCCATCCATGAAAGAAGGGAACGAAATTCTATCAACGCAATAATCATATGATGACATATTGGCAAATAACTATTGCCACAAATTTGTTATTGCTATATTAATTAAGAAAATCGTAATCAATCATACGATGAGTTAGAAAACTAAAAGAACTAATTCAAGAGCTTGGGCGCTATTTGCCAGGTTCTAACAACTAACTTCCAAACTTCCCCGAAGTTTAGCCAAACACAACAACCAGTGTTACCTCTAAGTTTTGAATCGTTAGAGGTCTTCTCCTATACCTTTGTCTTTCTCCTGTTAGTTAACTCGAAATTTAAGCTTCGACAGCATTAAGTTTAGTTTTCAATAACAGAGCATATAATGCAAAAACTTAGAGCGCTTCTACTAGAAAGAACAAGTTCCGATATCCCAGAACTAAAGTACCCCATACAAAATCCCAATCCTTCAATTCTCAAGACTGACACACAACTTAAGTATAAATAAATTAATAACGAAATTTACCTCCTTCAATTTCCAATCCTCCTTTAATTTCCATTCCTCCTCCTTCACTGCCCTCGATTCCGCTTCCGATTCCGCCTCCGCTTCCGCTTTGACGGCCCAAAATGGAATTGTCTCCGGTGTTTGCCTCATTTGTTTCGGAACGCTTGTCCTTGAGAATAGCACGAGCCGCCGCAATCGCTGCCGCGGCCCGATCAATAACCTGCATTCGTTGAATACGGTCCCTCTCCTCCTTAGAAACGTCAAGAATCTTCTTGAAATCCTCGCTTTTCTTCTTCAAATCCACTCCCGGACCACCATCACTACTGGCATTATTGCCACTATCGAACCTTTCGGTGATTTTTTGGAACTCAACGGTCTTCTTCTCACGATCGATGGCGTTCTTCCACATGTCGAGGTACGAGTCCCCATCATTAGAAACGCTAATTCTCGAGCTTCCAATAATCCTCCTCCTTGATTTATCGGTTAGTACCGATTGCCGAAGCGGTGAAAACAAAGTTTTCGCGGTTTTTCGGAAATGAGAGGAGCCTGGAGTTGCGCGTGAGCAAGCGCCAAGCTTGGACGCCATTTTGGTTTGGAAGAGAGAAAAAATAATCGAGTAAAGAAGAGAAGTATTCGATCACTGAGATGGGACTTAAAGAGTTTAGGAGTGAACGAGTGAGAGAATGAATAGGGAAGATGAAGTGGCGGTGATTTTTATTTTTTGATTTTTGAAAAAGATTGAGTGAGGTGTGATCCATTGTTTTTAGAGATTTGGTTTTCAAAATATTTAACGTGGATTTCTTAAAAAGAGAAAAGGAGGTGATTTTCTTGTGATTAGAGGAAAGTGAAAGATGCCATTTGTTGCTTGGTCCATGTTTAACGGCATTAACTGTTTTCCCCTGATATGGATTGAGATTGAGGATTTATTATTGACGCGCGGCGAAATAATAACAGACAAGAGGGGAGGCTTCTCTGCTCCTGTGTATTCTGAAAGCAGGCGGCACGTGGACTCTCTTCTTTAAGTAACAAAAGACAAATTCCGCTAAAACCATTGCCTTGTTATTGAAGCTTGAATCAGGCTTTTGGCCCAACAACTGCTAACTCTGCTATGGCCATAAAATCGAAGAAAATAGGTTTGTTAGGCTGTCAAAATTCAAACATCAATACTTCCACCTATTATCCTGTTCAAAATATGTAACAGATGAATTATGATTACATAATTCATTTGTAAATAAATTTTAAATAAAATTTATTTATAAATAATTTTTTAATATTTGGTATGTGATAAATTAGAATAACAAATTCAATTAAATTTTAGAAAATTATATTTGGAATAAATTTTTAAATAAAAATTCATTTGTCTTTATTTCTTATACACCTTGACATAATAATTTAATAAAAATAAGTGACAAAACCAATTATATTTATTATATACAATATAATAAATGTTATTTTTTTAATTATACAAGTATTAACATTCATCGTAATAATAATTTTAATTCTTAAAAGTCTTATTGATTTAAGTAATTAATTTTAAAATTATAAAAATATTTAAAAAAGTTATTACTATTTTCAATTGCATTTGGAAACAATCGTTAATAGTTAGTTTTGATAGTTTCACGGTAATAACTAACGTTTTTATTAAATTAAAAAAAGTAATGTTATTACTAGTTTATAATGGAGGTAAAAAATAATGTTAGTTATTATTAGATTTCAGAAAAAAAAAATGTTAGTAGGAATTTTCTAAAAAAAAAGTAAACAAAAAGGAGAAAAAAAAGTAAAAGAAAAAAAAATAGCGTTAATAGGAATTTTCCAAAAAAAAATGTAAACAAAAAGAAAAAAAAAAGAGTAAAAGAAAAAAAATAACGTCAATAGGAATTTTCCAAACAATAAATAAAAAGGGAAAAAAAAGCAAAACCAATTAAGTTTATAATAGAGGGTAGTTTTGTCAATGAAAATTTAATGGTTCAATTTTATGGAATTCATTTAGAAATTCCACCAATTTTAATAAAATTGAGTTAGGTATACCCAATTCCATCAAATTCAAATTCATATTTTTTTTTTCATTTCAAATATAAAATATTGATTTTCCAAATGAATTCCATGAAATTTTGTTGAATTCATTTAATCCAAACTGGTTATTAAATATTAAATATAGAACAAAATTTTTATTTAAAGTTATTTCAATAGAATATCATATTCCTTGCTCAAATTTAGATGATGGCTCCGTATCAAATTCTTATAAAGAAACATCAAATCAAACACAAAGGGTGTGTTCAGCGTAGAAAACTAGAGTAATTTTCTAGAATAGTTTTTCAAAAAAAATCGAACAACAGAGTTTCATGTTCAAATTAGTCAGTTTCCTATTTGAAAAACTAGAAAATAATTTTTCAATTTTCTAAAATTTAACTAAGATTTAAATAAAATAAAACATTAATATTATACTTTAATAAATAAAATTATAATAAAAGACATGTTCCTTTTAACCGTTTTCCACTTTTAAAAAATGATATTTTCATAATTAAAATTATAATATATATAAATAATGTTTCCTATAAAATATTTTATTTGAAAAAATAAAAATATTTAAATAAAATAAATTTTAATATTATGATTTAATAATTAATTAAATTTATTATTATACTTGCATTACATTCTTTATTTAAAACATTACAAAATGATAGAAAATAATATTATTATTATTGTAAGTAATCAATAATAAAAATTGAAAAGCTTTTACATAAAAAAAATTTTAAATTTATCTTATATTAATATAAACAATATTTCTGAAGTTAAATTAAAATATAATTTTTTTATTATTATAAAGTGAAACACATTTTCCGTTTTGTGTTCTCTAGTTTTGTATTCTCTAGTTTTTATTTTTTAAGAAAACAGAAAATAGAAGTGTTCTCTAGTTCTGTATTCTCAAGTTTTTATTTTTTAAGAAAACAGAAAATAGAAAATTGTTTCCCGCAAGCGCACTATGTTATTTCAACCATTTCTGCTTCTACCACCTAGTAACTGATTTTTTTTTTCTATAATCAACAGATTTTGCATCTAGCAGTTTGAAATTTTGAATTCAGATTTGGATTGTCAAATTAAATACCAATTTTATCTAAATGAAATCCAAACCCAGAAGAGGGGATAAAGCCATTATTTGACACGCCAACCGACAATTCTGAAACGACTCGTCGTCCGACGCGGGATCATGAAGCAGGCAAACTTCACAAGCTACTTGAACAGTATGTCAGTATCTCCTTCCTCCTGAAAACTGGAAGGCTACCTTTTAATTCGAAACTCTGGCTCAACCTTATATGGGCCGTAATCCCACTAGTTGAACGTACAAAACTTCCCTGAGATAGACTCAAAATACACCGAATAGATTAAAGTCCATTACAAGACAAAACGGGAATGGAAAGCATACAAGACTATTTATCATATAAAACAAGGAAACGAAACGATCGAAAGCCTCCCAAGTCCTAGCCAAGTCTACAGTTCAGATTACATATGGGCCAGGCGGTGGCTTGATTTCCAGCGGAAGATCCGGTGGCTGCTGAATATCCGGCGGTGGATGAGTAGGTGGGTCAGGAAACTTCGGGGGCAGTGGATTAGGTGGCTGAGGCCGAGGCGGGAGTGGAACGTCAGGAGGCGTTGGAGGAGGGACAGGATAGTCGGGTCCGGAAGTTGGCATCTCTGGAGTACTCGGAGGTAGCGGGATTTCTTCAGGTGGACTAGTATCGAACTCGATCTCTGGATCCTTGGGAAGTTCTGGAACCTCAGATGGAAATGAAGGAGAAGTATAATCTGGCTTTCTAGGGAATTCTGGTGGGTTAGATTGGTCATTGACTAGTCGTAATTGAGCCACAAGAGATACAAGATTTTGTTTGTTATATACAGAACCGTTCACGATCTTTCTATCTGGAATTGCATAGAAAAGTAAAACAGATGGAGGTTTTTGTTCTTTTGTTGAGATAGAGTTTGGCGTATAAATTGGGATTGCTTTCTTCATCAGGTTAATTGAGATTGCTGGGACAGAAGTAGACATCTTTAACAAAAGCGCCATGAGCAAGGGTTTTAAGTATTTATTTGTCTGAACCAGAGCTAGCTGTGTGTATATGTGTTTTCTACTTTAAACGAAAATCAAGAATCAAGCAGCTGCATCACAGAAAGTGGAAGGAGTGAGACACTTGTAGGACATGCACCAACATATTCATCTTTATTATTTGTGCGACTCTCTAAATTGACCACGTAGGCGCCTCAGTGGCCTGTCTCGGCATGTATATAAAACTTGCGTTTAACATTTTTTTTATATCAGTAGCTGAATGACAGAATATTTGCATTATTAATTAAATAACTCAAAATGTCGAGTAATGATAACCTAACATTAGGCATTTCAGTTTGTTTTCTTGTAAGTTTCAACTTCAAAAAGGCTCTTATTGCCCTTGAGATAGTGTTTTATCAAAAAATAACTGTACAGACATGCAGTGGCTGCATACAGTAATTAACAAAACAACAGTACTCTTCATTTTCCTAGAAAAAGAAGAAATTCCCAGAAGGGCCAGTCGATGGGGTCACTTCCGGATTATAGATGGTGGTGGCACGATTTCCGGCAGTTCAGGACGTTCGATATCTGGCCTTGGGAGAGGAGGCAGATTATCCGGCGGAGGCTGAATTGGTGGTGGCGGCATCCCTGGTTTTGGCATTGGGATATCAGGAGCAGGAGGGGAGGGGATCGGTGGTCGTGGAAAATCTGGTCCTGGGTTCTGCCCTGGACTCACTGGAGGAGGGTCAGAAACGTCAGGTTGAGTGGTCTCGTTCGTTTGAGACTTGACCATTTCTTTCATTGTTACTGCGGGGAACTCTAGTGAATATTTTTGCCTGCTGGACCAGATCAGTACGGTTTTAGCCACTTGGTTGATTGAGGTTGCAACTGAGATTGACATTTTTACCTGGAGCAGTAAAATTCCATATATTTGTGGCAACATCACCTTTTCTTCTTCTTCTTCTTCTTCTTCTTCTGGATTTTAAGCTAATGTCTATTTCTGAAATACAGAATACTACTCGTCTTGGCAATGTATTGCAGTCTATAAGCTAAGTACAGGTGGTGCGAGATGAAATGCATCAGAAAGACACGTGTTTATGATCTGGCAACTCTATGCGTTGACCACGTATGCTCCTTCAAATAGTGGCGCACTTGTGTGTAATTGTGTTGGAATGAAGTAAAATAAACCTATTTCAATTTGTATTCCAAAAATATTTCGAAAATTTGAAAATGCAATCATTCTTTTCAAATTAAAATTTTTATCCCATTTAATTACATAAAAATTTAAAATTTTTATCAATTCAATGAAAGATATATACATTGTATATTCCATCGGATCTCAACAATTCCATCGGATCTCCTTATCAAAAATTCAATTTGAAAATTTCAATTTTATTTATTTAAATAATATTTAAGTATGAAATAAATATTTTTGCTGAAAACATTATTTAAATAAAGTGGTATTGTTGTTGCCCTCAAAAAAATCTATGTTTACTTGTATTTTTAAATTAAATAATTCTGTTAATTAAAATAATCAAAAAATATTATTTTCTACGTTAGACTTTTAACATTTGGTGTAAAATTAGAGTGAGAATTACGTTAGAAAAAATTGATTTTTTGAATAAATTATATATTTCGTTCTTATGCAGAGGATCATCGAACATTATTCCTAATAAGGAGACGAAATCGCAAGCTTTTAAACATTTTTGAAAATTTCTATAAAAAAAAAAAGGTAAATAAAAAAACGCCTGTTCCTCACATATTACACGCGGACAACGATGTGCCACCGCTCTTGAAGTGATTTCCATGTGTCGAGCACCGTGGCGTCCTCCTTCAGCCCCACGGCCCTAACCATCATGTGTACTACACGCTCCAATTCACAGTTTATAAAATTAGGACAATATTTTATAAAATTACAATCCGTTTGAAATACTTATGGGTTTATGGACATTGTTTTATTGATTTACTAAATTATAAATTTAACATATTTTCATTCATAAGTACTTAAAATAGATACTTATAAATAATGATTCAAAACGAAATTTTAATTTCAATATTAAAAATTTTCTAAAATACTACCAAGAGGGTGTTTAGTTTGTTTATTTAACTTTTAACTAAAAAATTCTTTTTAATTTATAAATTAATTGAAAAAATAAGTAATTAATTGTTTGATAAAATTATTTAAAAAATTCTCAATAATTTGAGAAATCAGCCAATAGTTATTTAAAAACAACTTATTAAAATTATAAAGAAGAATATTTTATTTTATAAAAAAAGAAAAAATTTTCAAGCTACTCATCTCAACGCGCCGTAGTTAATTATTCACGCGTACAGATCAGTCAAACACTATATGTTTAATTTTGATATTTTATTTAAAAATAAGTTGGTTCAATTATGAGATGAACTGCATACTTTATAAACAAGACTTAACTGGTTTATACTTATTAAATATATTAATAAAACTATTTCTCAAGAGTTTGTTATTATTATAAAGAAAATTCACCTTCACTTTTGTAATTAAAAGACTAATTTATTAGTATTATTTCATTTCTATTTTCCTATGAAAAATTGCCAATACTCTCATTTATACATGTAAGGTACGTAACTCTTTTTTTTTTTTTTTTTTTTTTTGGAGCACTAACTACTATTTATTAGGATTTTTTTTCCACGAGTATTTTTATAATTTTTGTCTGGATATAAAGTTAATTGTTTTGGAGTACGTAACTGCCCTGTAACTGACCAGCTTTCCACATCTTCTTCAGCAAGGGATTTAAATTGGCACGGACAGATATGGAGTGCAGAGATTTGCAGTAAGTGCCAAAGATGGACATGGCAGAAAGGCCCAAATTATAATTGGAATTTCAAATATTGTGAGTGCGTGTCGACCATCGAGAGACATCGCGTGGATGAATTAGAAAGCGGAGAACAGTAGACTCAATGAGAGACAAAAAAGACACAAGAAAAATGAGAGAGAAAAAGAGTTCCAGCTTTCATACAACAAGAATAAAACTGGTTTCTTTGTCTTCTAATTCGATTAAAAAAGCCTTCACAAAAGGCCAAACAACAAATCCTCCCTAATTCTATCTTTCTTTCCTTCGAGTTGTTGAACAGATAGATCCCTTTTGTAGTTTTTGCTTGTGCTTAAATGGAAGGTAGTAGTTAGGTTCAAGTACATGGGGTCCATATGGATTTCTGGGTCACCCTTATTTTCCTATCTAATGGCATCTTTCTTGTGATGCAACTTTTGTTTCTATCATTTTAGTCAAAGGGGAAGGCTTAGGGCTGTTTGTATTATTGTGTTGTGTGTCTTTAGGAGATGCAATCAGATAGGTCTGATTCTTCGGGTCCGATAACCCAACGTGTCAACTCTTTGGCCTCTGCTACTGATACTAGAGGAAAGCATAGGATACAAGCCGAGCTCAAGCGCCTTGAGCAAGAAGCTAGATTTTTAGAGGTTGGTTCTTTTTATTTGTGCTTATTTATTTATTTTCTGGGTTCTTCCAACTTTTTTTGTTTGACTGTAAGAGTCTATTTCGAATAAGAAATGGGAATCTTGAAGTGGGTTTCATTTGAGGAAGAAAAGCAATGGAGTTGTTTAACTTTAATTCCTTTTGAATTCTAATTTCAAGTTCTCCATGCTGGACCCGCCAAGTTATGAAGAATTTTAATTGAAATATAATGCTATAGGCTGGCTATATGTGCAAATTTTGAATTTGTAAGAAGCCAAGTATTCACTAGTAAAGAGTAGCAGAACCGTTCATATAGATCTTTTTAACTAAGCAAAAGGTTTTAGAGGTTTGTGTTGTTTAATTGATTGCTGGAATCCAATTGATGTCAGTTTGTTATAAACGGTTGACATATTATTCGATTGAAATTGTTGGAATCAAACGGGTGACATGAAGATTGACTTGCATTAACATTAAATTTTTAGTAAAATCCTTCATTTTCCATGCCTCTCCTTTTTGTTATGCTTAGTTGACTTGCATGGTGACAGTGCTGAGTCTTTATACTTGAGTTTCTCATTTGTTTCGCCCTTCAGGTTAATGTTTCTTTAGCATACTGCCACATTCACCGTGCTATATGTGCATCTTAGCTTCTAATAGATTTTATTGTAAATTTACTAATGCACAAGCTTCCTGGCTCAACATTTTGTGAGATATTGCTTCTATTCAATTTATGTGCTGCACTGTTGTATAAAGGTACTTAGAAGACTCAATGAGGCCGATGCAATACAATTTAGGAAAAAATAGGTTTCGCAAGACTTGTAGCTTGAGTTTAAAAGCCTGTTCAGAAAGTTATTATCTCAACCAAGGATTAACTCGTGAATACTGCTGAGAGATATGCTGATCATTCCATTGTGAGAATTAGGCCTCTAATCTAGTCATTATAGGTCAGTTGCCATCCCTGGAAAAATGGTTGTTACTGCAGTTGAACAAATAATATGATTTTAGATGGATTGAAAAGGGTGCACGAGCAAATGGCCACATAATCTCTTTCTGCAAATGAGTGCACTTCTATAAATTGCACAAGATTATATATATTTTAAAAAAAATTTCTACCCTCAATTTCCTTGAGATTTGGGGATTAGCAAAAGCTGGCTGTGAAAATTCAATTTGTTATGACTGTAACCTTTAGACTGCACCTTTTGAGCGTGGAAGAAATGGTTGTTATCCTGGGAATGCATACTATTCAGTGTATATGATTTTTCTGTTTTTAGAACCACAGACATTAGAGTCACTGAGCATGCCTTTCAAAACTGAAAATTATTCTGGTGTAAGCAGGCTGTGGCAAACACAATCTGTTTCCTTATAATTACATCCTATCCCTTGAATTTAGAGCAAATTAGTTTGCAAAGGTGGTATTTCTTTTATGTCAGACAGTTATCTCTGTAAGCTTGTCCTAATCACCGACAGCATTTGTAAAATAATCTTTCAACTTGGAACCTTGGTGGATCTTGTTTCCAAGTGATTTCAGATGCAAAGTTAGTCTTCCATTCTGTACATCTACAAACAAGAGGGGTAGAGAGGACAATTAATTTAGGATTCAAACCACCTGTAAGTGGTCTTCCACACCCCGCATTGCAGTGATCATTTTAGATCTAGGACAACACTGATTCTTCTATTTCCCATTCCTGGGGAGTTCCTTGTAGGAAGGCTTTATTTGGTTTTTGTTTGTCTAAGTGCGTTAGAATGGATCATCTCAATATGAAAATTGATTGCAAGCATGCATGATGGCAGCATAATCTTGTTCGGTAGAAAATATGTGGTGCTGTAAATGTTTTCTTTGCTTATCTGTTACCCCATCTAGAATTTCATATTCACCTTCAAGAAACTTTTTTATGGGGCAAATGGAATATGCTTTCACTTAATGTTGCAATCTTATGTCTACTTTGGATAACAATTGCTTGCAGTTCTTGAAAAGTTCTCACTGCATTATAATTAATGACTTAATTTCTGCAATAGGGTTTGTCATTGAACGTTACTGTAAAGATCATAGAATGCTTAACATTAGATGAAGAATACTAACTGTGAATTTCATTTTTTTGAATGAATGTGTACACAGGAAGAGTTGGAACAGCTTGATAAGATGGAAACTGCATCTGCAGCATGCAAGGAGTAAGTTTTTTTTTTTTAAAAAAAAAAAAAAAAAAAAAAAAAAAAACAGTGTGCTCAGATGCTTAATACACAGTAATCTAATGTTCAATTGGTTGCCTTTGTTATCTGAGAATACGTATTAATTTGTAACTAAATTTATTTTGTGCGCCCAGAATGCTAAGCAATGTGGCAAGTAAGCCAGACCCTCTACTGCCAATGTAAATGTCTTTCTGCGATCCTCTCTGTGATGATTCTTATGGTCTATCCATGACTTTGAAAGTTTCTAAGTACCTGTTTATTGCAATTTGACAGAACTAATGGCCCACTAAATCCGTTATGGGATCGATGGTTTGAAGGCCCTCAAGAATCAAAAGGTTGCAGGTGTTGGATACTCTGATATTGATTGCTGATTTCAGGCGTTATATTGATTTCAGTTGGGCAGAGGCTTCAGCAACATGCAACAATTTTTTAGCAATACTTTGTCATTGGCAGTGTTTGATTTACTGTTCCATCGTGTAGAAAATAACGATCTTATAGCAACATTTTCTTCATTGGAAAATCTACAATCAAATGCTTCATTGTGAAAAACATGACAAATCCTTCAGGCCAATTCAAATGTAAGAAACAATCTACAATATTGATGATGCGTACAGTTAGATAGTACACAATGATAATTCTGTTTCACTCGTCCTTCAAATCCATCGATATTTGAAAAATGAACTTTCTTTTCTATTACACTTTTTCCCCTCAACTTGATGCTTTTCCAGTAACTCGCTGGGCGATCCACCCTAGACCATCATATAGACCTTCACCTGTAAGGGCACAGCAAGCTTGGATGTGCCAATCATGATTCTTGATGCTGTGGAGAGACAGAGCATCAGTCAGCTCAGCTGGGGTCATGGCATCCTTAAGGTCTTGTTTATTAGCAAACACCAGTATAACAGAATTTTGTAGATCCTCGTGTGCAAGCAATCTGAAAAGTTCATCCTTCATAATTGAGATCCTGGCTCTATCGGTACTGTCAATCACTGCAATGACAGCATGAGTTCCACGATAATATGTAGCCCATGATGTCCTGAGTCTTTCTTGCCCGCCTAAATCCCAGACCTGATGCCAACAGTAGAGAAACTTGTTTAGGTTCCTAGAATAACTTCACATATAACCAACAGCATCATCCACATCATAAAATTAACATATGATTAACTGACAAAGCAAGCATCTTTCACTACAATAAAAAAGGGAATCGCATCAAAATTCACCAAACGTAAAAACACTCAGGCAAGTGCTCCAAACAAATATCAAACCAATCTATATCCTTTCATTTTAGATCAAAACTGGTCCTCAAAGTTTTGCCACTAAGAAGTGGAAAGGTAGCCTACTTAATATTCAACATAACCAAATTGAACCTGATGAAACAACCATTTCTCTAACAAATAACTACACTGCAAAAAGCTTAGTTCCTAATTTCTTAAAAACCTATTAGAGCACAAAGCTGCATTTCCAAGATCTTCCTACCAATTTGCAACCAAATAGCACTGTTATCATCAATTGTCACAGCTGCATTTTATGATTTCCTGATCTCCATGGCATGCAAAGGTCAACAACAAAACAAAAGGTGGAACAAGGATTGGGTGGGGGGCCAACTACAAGCCTGATTGATGAAAGGTGGGAGAGTTAAATCGTTTCATCCCCTAGTCCAAAAAAGGCTCCATCCGAAAACCAACTCGTTAGTCCAAAAACCATCTTTCCAAATTTTGAAGAGGAAAAAAGAGAAGTGTGGCAATGATATAATGACTAAATATTGCCATTTTTTTAGCAAAATTTATCTATGCAGCACGTTGACACCAATATCTGCTAGCAGATTACTGCAACCTAACTCAAAGATGAGCAACCAAAAAACTCTTTGAGGAACCCAAGTTATTGAATTCAAATAGATTTTAAATGTCTTAAGGTTTAAGCAAATAATGCTTCGTTTTTTCATATAACATATTTTTTCAGCCACTGAACAGAGTATCAAACAAACATAACAGAGATTGGTAACAGCAATTATAAGAGAAAGGCCTTGAGGCATTCACTCAATTGGTGACTTAATTGCTATGTAAATAAAAACTCACTTTCTGACTGGACAGACACTCTAAGTCAAAGATGATATATTTTGAAATTAATCAATACTTAACCAGTTTCATAGCTACTACATTTACATTTAGTTTTCTCTTGAAGCATTTCCTTTCCTTCTTTTCTTTTTTTTTTTTTTTTTTTTTAAAAAAAAAAAAAATCCGAAAAGCAAGCATCATTTATCTACAATGATTAAAACAACTCCTGTCTCAATCTAAATCAACACGTCTGTCTTTTCACCACAAAAATCACAACTTTTTCCTGTCCTTACGCAACTTTGTGAATAATAGCATTATAATCTAAATCACCATAGAGCCAAAGTTGTAGACAGTGCAGAACAAAACCCAAAACCTAAAAGAAATTAAATCAAATTGAGGGGATTTAATAAGTTGTTAAACAAATGGCACCTCAAACCGAATATTCTTGTAAACGAGCTCTTCAACGTTGCTGCCAACAGTAGGGTGAGTAGTCACGACCTCTCCTAAGTGCAATTTGTAAAGCGTCGTGGTCTTGCCTGCATTATCTAACCCAACCACCACAATCTTGTACTCTTTTGCAGGAAACAACATGAACCAAAACTTGGATATAAACGCTCCCATCTTCTAGTTTCAAGAACCTAATAATAAGACATTCAAAAAGAACATGCCTATTTCAATATGTTTACCAAATCACAATTTAAAAATAATAATAATAATAATAATAATAGGGAACTGCAAATAGATTGGGAAATTAAAAAAAACTAAATTATCAAATAAAATAGAAAACAATTAGTCAAAGATCGCAGTCGTAATTACAACTGTATATCTGAAATGGACAAAGAAATAAAAGAAAGGAGATAAAGATTGAACCTTTAATCAAGGGATTTGACCTAAAGAGAGGATATCAAGAAGATGAGCAACGGAGATGGATATGGGTCTTGAAGGAGGTGGAAGAGGAGAGGACCCAAATACGAAGGAAATGATATTAGATTAAATTCGCATTAGAGAGAGATTGTGCGATCTGTTTGTGAAAGCGTGGAAGAACGGCGAAGAATTAGATTAATTTTTGTTGAATAGTTTCGATCCACTCCAGCCTCCAGGATGATGGAGAGCACTGCTGTCGGTGACACGTTGGCAGTTGGAGTAGTGGATATCCACGTCATCGTGATCATTCTAAACTCTTAGTCCATCCATAATGGAATGGGCTTATCGTCCGTTAGTTATGGGTCCATTTAATTTTGCAAGCTATGATCAGGGCCCATAAAAATGATAATTTGATAAAGTTACTTTTTATATTCTTTTTTATATTCGTTTTTTCTAATTGTTTTAAAATACGACTCCTGAATAATGAAAATGTTTATTGAAGTGATAAGCGGTTCAATCTTTATAAAGTTAAAAACGCAAATTTTATTTGATAGCCCTCGATTTTCATAAAGTTAAAAACATAAGTTTTGTCTTTAAATAGTGCACTTTGCTGATTAAATAATTATGCAATTGATTATTTACTTATTCTTTCTTTTTCTTAAAAAAAACAAATAAATAATAAAGATCACATGTAAACCAAATGAGAACAACTCTTCCCCTTAGTGAACACTAACCATTGCTTTCTATAGAAATATTCAATTTTTATACTTTTCTTGTTGCTTCCATGTCGGCTCCAGTAGCCCAAAGCAATATGCTAACATACCGCCTCCAAAGCCGTAAAGTCAATTAAAAGAAAATTGAAGAGAAAAACAAGAAACACCCCTTCTTTGTCTACAAATATCAAATATCCCAAAGGAAATCTCAAAAAAAAAAAAAAAAAATCCCCAATGAAGTAAAGGATTAAACACAATGCATCATGTTCATATACACCTAAATCAAAATATCAAAATAATGGAGCCATCGTCCCATTTCTGGTAGATAGGAATATTAAAGGAAAAAAAATATCAACAGCATATCGTATAAAATATTCTTAGGCTTTATTTTCTTAAATATATATATATATATATATCAAGAAAAAAATTATTGTTAAATATGAAAAAGTTGAAAGTTTCAAGAAAAATGAAAAAATTTATAAAAATAATAACTCGTGGTAGTCGTAATCACTTAGTGACGTCAACGTAATTAGCTTGTGATTGATAACAGTGATTGCGATTGCAAGTGTTTAATAAATTAATATACATATTGTTTATAAAGGTCAAATAAATTTGTAAATATTTGAAAAATCTTTTTTTTTTCTTTTGAGAAAAATATTTATGTAATTAATTTTTTTAAGGTGAATATTTTTTTGAAAGCAAACAGAACTTTAGTATTTAAATATTTGATATTAACAAAAAAATTATTAGCTTTTTAGTAAATGTTATAGAATTTAATCAAAAAGAAAATTAGTTTTCTCGCAAAATTTTCAATGTATTATCAAATTTGTGCAAATTTTTTTCAAGAAGAAATCATAGTTCGAGGTGTATTTAAAAAAAAAAAGGAGAGAGAAAGAGCTAAATATAATGTATATTAGAGGTGTAAAATTTATCCAATACTTAATGTTTATCTTATGACCAATCAAACTCTTCCATTTAGGCGACCTTCCATACCAAAACTGCATCGTATAATAACTCTACTACAACTAACCTAATTACTTGTTTAACACCTGCGAAACAAAGAAAAGATCCGTTTGGTATCCACATCCTGCACCGAATTTCTTTTGCTGGCTGGCTACTGTCCTGGCGACATCTACAAAGCTCACTTGTCAATTTGTCTTTCTCTTCTTTGTTATATCCGCCCCTCCCCTCTCTAAAACCTCCACCTCTCCATCCCGAACCTCTGTCTTCCTCTTTCTTTTCCTTTCCGGTGAATAGCCACGTGGCCACCGGGCAATACATTTCCCGGTAACCATGTCTCAGTCACTCCATTTCTTCACTCGTTCTCCTAACCTCACTTTCGTTAAACAACCTTTCGTTAAACCTTCTCTTCCAACCTCCAATACCCGACTTCCCATCACTTTCATTTCCAAATCAGTCTCCGTTAAAGCATCAGCATCTTCAGATCCTAACTCCGCTCCGTCATCTCAAGTCCTTGTTTCTGGAAATGGCACTGGAAGCGGCGTTTTGTCTACGGAACACAATACTTTGCCAGTTACTGATGTGAGTTCGATTGAGGTAGATGCGGTGACGGAAGCAGAATTAAAGGAGAATGGATTTAGGAGTACGAGGAGGACTAAGCTCGTTTGCACCATCGGTCCGGCCACTTGCGGCTTCGAGCAGCTGGAGGCGCTGGCGGTGGGAGGAATGAATGTTGCTAGACTTAATATGTGCCACGGCACGCGCGAGTGGCATAAAAGAGTCATCGAGCGTGTTAGGAGACTGAATGAAGAGAAAGGTTTTGCTGTGGCTATTATGATGGATACTGAAGGGAGTGAGATTCACATGGGCGATCTTGGTGGAGCTCCCTCTGCTAAAGCTGAGGTAAATTTTTTAACTCAAATGTTGTATTTGTGAATTTCATTTTCCATTTCCAGATTATTGTTATTGTTTAGTTCTTGTTTTATATGTGATAGATAGCCCAGTTCAATTAAGTTGTTCCTTAGGTAAATCGCATTACCTTGATGGTAGGAATTACGTTATCAATGAGATCAATTATCTTGAAAAATCTTGCAACATGAATCTTGCGGGTGCTTTGTTCTTTGGCTTGGAGGTTACTGTAATAAGTTTCTTTGGATGTGCAGGATGGTGAAATATGGACTTTCAGTGTCAGAGCCTTTGCCTCACCTCGCCCAGAACGCACTATCAATGTGAACTATGATGGTTTTGCCGAGGGTAATTTTCATAACATTATCATACCGTGATATCGTTTTTACTAGAAATTTTTTGTTCTGATGCTGTCCTCTTTTCCCTTCTGTACACGTATTTATTCTCTACTTTTTAACATGTTACAGATGTGCAAGTTGGGGATGAACTCCTAGTGGATGGTGGGATGGTAAGATTTGAGGTGATTGAGAAAATTGGTCCAGATGTCAAATGCAGATGTACTGATCCGGGATTGTTGCTACCACGAGCTAATTTAACGTTCTGGAGGAATGGAAGTCTAGTGCGAGAACGTAATGCCATGCTTCCCACAATTTCCCCTAAGGTTGGCGCATCTTCTTCCAGCCCTTTGATTTTAACCACTTTTCCCTGCCTTTCTGCAAAAGTAAAACTTAATCTTTTGTAGACCTCGAATAATGTATTTATGCATCTTTAACCGAGTAGAAAAGCCTAATCGAGGTTTTTCCATTGTGTGTTTTATTTACGTACCTCAAATTTTTTAAAGCTTTATAAATCTTTGAGATTCACTGCATATGAGGAAAAAACGAAGTCCGCAGCTATGACGATTTTGTGAGGGAGGTGGTCACCTTCATAAGGCTGCGGGATTACATTAACTTTTAGTTCTTTTTATTTCTCTTTTGATCAGGACATTCAAATCTTAGAATGACAAGATATTGACAAGAGAGCTAATTAACTAAATATTGTTGTCAGAATTTTCTCATTTACTTGTAGAAGTTTATTTGATGATACCTCAATCTCTTTCCCTTTCCCTTCACCGGTTAAATGTCAAACATCTTTGATGAAAGCATCATTTTATTATATGGTCATTTCTAATTTAATGGTAGAAAAAAGATGTTATTATTTATTTCATTTAAACTAGAAGTTATTTGTTTGTTTGTCCTTTTCTCCTTATATTAGTTTTCACAATGTAAAAGCTTTTCTTCCCATTGATCATAATATTTTCTGCTGGGTGTGGAAAATTCTTGGTAACTGAAGTGCATTTGTTCTCATGTATTCTCAAATAGAATTGCTATTTTCTTTTTTAAGTGCATTTGCACACACATACACACGCGCGCGCGCACACACACACACATAAATATATATATATAGTCGAAAAATAATAAGAGCAAAAAAAAAAAAAAAAAAGAGTTTCTAGACAAATGGGACATTGCCTATTGCCCGCTAAAGCATGTCATTATTTATTTATTTATTTGGAGGGGAGCGTCCTCTGAAGTGAAACACAATTTCCAATTTTCCGTTATATTTTGGGATTTACAAATAGCTTTTTATAGAAGTTAAGCTATTGCTATCACCCTTTTGATGTAAGTTGTTGACATATATCGATGTCATCTAGAACTGTAGAAAAAGGTTAGGAATATATGTTGACTGTAAGTCAGGTCGAATGTATTGATTGGCTTTGATTTTGATTCAACATGGCTTGACAGTTACTGTCAAACTTAACTATGGGAAATATATGATCTGATTAAACTTTACAAAGTAAAAGGTGCCTCCTATGACTATGAGTGAATGAGTATACACTTGCCTGTGTTGTGCATGTACAAGCATAATTATTATTAAAATTTATTGCTGATAGAGATAGTATTGGCCCATTTGCACATCTTCCATTCCTGCTTCCTTACATTTTTCAGTTTTTTTTCCTACAAAATTTGAAAAAGTTCTGTCTGTTCTCATGCTTGAGCCTTTCGTTTCATCAGGATTGGTTGGACATCGATTTTGGTATTGCAGAGGGTGTTGATTTTATTGCAATATCATTTGTCAAGTCTGCTGAAGTGCTTAATCATCTCAAGAGCTACATAGCTGCTAGGTCTCGTGATAGGTATGCTTATTTAATCATTATTTATGTAAAGTTTTTCAGTCTTGTGCTTGAATCTTATGAAGCTAGACTCAAGTTTGAATAAAGACCAAGTTGTTTGTTACCTATTGGCATATCATTTGCAGCTTATTTTTATATCATGTATATCTGGCCTAAGTTTGGCTTCTTTTCTTTGCTGTAGTGTTTGTTTCATTATAGTTATTATATCAAATCAATGAAACAGTTGTTAAAACTGAAAATGTTACGAGTTTCATTCATTACATGTGTTTTGTTATAAGTTTCCGTCATATTCATAATAAAAATATTCACACTTCTGAATTTTGACAATCTTATTGCATTGGACTTACAGACTTTTATTATGTGATACAGTGACATAGCTGTCATTGCAAAAATAGAGAGTATTGACTCATTGAAGAACTTAGAAGAGATCATTCTAGCATCAGATGGAGCTATGGTTGCAAGAGGAGATCTGGGTGCTCAGATACCATTGGAACAGGTTCCATCAGCCCAGCAAAAGATTGTTCAGCTCTGCAGGCAGCTAGATAAGCCAGTCATTGTTGCTTCTCAATTACTTGAATCTATGATTGAATACCCTACACCCACCAGAGCAGAAGTAGCTGATGTTTCTGAAGCAGTTAGGCAACGGGCTGATGCTTTGATGCTCTCTGGTGAGTCAGCCATGGGCCAGTACCCAGAGAAGGCACTGGCTGTTCTGAGAAGTGTCAGTGTGAGAATCGAGAAATGGTGGAGAGAAGAGAAGCGTCATGAAGTTATGGAACTCCCAGCCATAGGATCTTCATTTTCAGATTCTATTTCTGAAGAGATTTGCAACTCTGCTGCCAAGATGGGTAAGCATTCTTTCAATCAAGTCTAGATAGCTTAATCTGATAAATGGATCTAATGATTTTTTTTTTCTAATGATCAAAAGATATAGTTCCTCCGAAAAAAGTAGAGGTGTGTATGTTTTTGTTGAAATTTTGAGGTTGCTATTACTATATATATGATGGTTTTATATGGTTATCATGCAATGAGACCATAATGACAAACTCAGTATGACAAACTGAACTGCTTGAACTTAGCCAAAGCTTGATTTGATTCAGTTTGTAGTTAGACAATAGTGCACACATAAACATTGATGTACTTCACCCATTTATGCTTAATCAGTAATAGGATTAGGACAGAGAATTTGGAAAGAGTATTACCTTTCAGTATGATCCAAATTCCATGAAGTTCTGAACACTCAAAATCAAAACTCATACCTTTGGGTTGTAGTTCTTGGACCCTTAGCATTGTACCGAGCAATAGCTCTACTGGACAGTAAAGTAGCTTCAAACCTGTACGATACTCCTAAGAACTCGGACTCTTTCAATATCAATCCCTTAGAGGAGAACTTCTGTATCCTCCTTTATGGACTTCATGGCATGGGGCTCTTTTAATTTTAACTCGCTCCTTCTAGTCCTGCATTGATGAATTACCTATGTCACTAAGATATAAAGTTTTTAGCAGTGAACCACACCAATAACGTAACTATTATATACTCCCTGCAATCCCATAATAGTAGTCCAATTTGAATTTAGCATGGAGATTAAGACAACTTTTTTGAATGAAGTATTTTTGTTAGTTCACCAATTTTATCCTTTAGTTTCAAGTGACACAGAATGCTGCGAGTTATTTTGAGGATGTTATTGTCAAAATAACCTTTTGACTTGTTGACTTTTAACTAACATTGGAAAACGGACAGTTAATCTGGAACCTCTCAAATTAGCAATGTGAACTATTATTTTGAGAAGAAGGGAGTATATACTTGTCTGCAAGTGCAATGAATCCTTTTGTAGAACAAAAGATAAAAACTCAGGGTACACTATTTTCACATGCCTAGCTGTGTCTGTTCAATTTTGTGATGGTCATGTGATTTGTGATTTTGCAGCTAACAATTTGGAGGTGGATGCACTTTTTGTCTATACTAAGAATGGTCACATGGCATCTCTCTTGTCTCGTTGCCGGCCTGACTGCCCAATCTTTGCTTTTACAACCACGACATCAGTAAGGAGGCGCCTGAACCTACAGTGGGGCTTGATACCTTTCCGCCTGAGCTTTTCTGATGATATGGAAAGCAACCTTAATAGGACATTCGCCTTACTCAAGGCTAGAGGAATGATCAAATCGGGTGACCTTGTTATAGCAGTTTCAGACATGCTACAGTCCATCCAAGTTATGAATGTTCCTTAGATTTTATTTTAGATTTCCATTGCCATTTCAACCCTTCTAGACTCGTCTATTATTTTTGCGTCCGTCATTACTGGTTCTACAATTAGGTTACCACCAGAAATGTTCTTGTTGCTGGAAACGGAAAGGGGAGGCTTTGCACTTGTCACTCCTATTCTGAAGCAAAGATGTTGAACTCGAGCAAGCATCATTTTTTGTCAGGTGATCGCATATTGAACCAGTAACTTTATTTTGTTTAGTGTGAGTGAGAGTGAAAGATCTCTAACGTGTACCAGTTGAATAGGACTGTAATTAGAACAGTTTAAGCATGTCGTATTTATGCTTTTTTTTTTTTTTTTTGGAAGAGCGAGCATTTATGTTGTTTAGCTACTTGACTTTTCGTTTATGTTATAACAAATGCTTGGACTGAGCATAATCTAAAACGAAACTGCTAGCAGATTCTTTTAGGAACTTGTTTATTTGATCCTCATTGTTCATTACCTGCAAAGAAAAGCAAGCATAATTTTTGGGATCTACATTTCAGAAATTATTTCTGCTGACCCCAGGGTTTGAGTTCACATGTTTGTGAAGGGTAAGTCTGTTGCCCGAGTTACAGAGTCCATTGGTGAGGGAACATAATTTAAATTTGCCCCGTGACAATATAATTTCAGATTATCTGAAATAATTATTGGTAAATGTTTTGATTGTGAAACATAAAAATAGAATTTCATGATTTTTTTTTTTTCTTTTTTTGAGAGAAAAAATAGATTGCTCAATGACTTTTGAGAAATGTAACAAATATATTATCGAATTGTCAATTGTTGTGACTTTAATTTTCATGTTTGGGCAGGCCCAACCAAGGCCCAACAAACCCACACCCGAACGAGAGAGAGAGCGTTGTTTTGGATTTCACTGCGTAAGTCAGATGATTAGATGAATCTTTTCAAGAACGGGTTTTGAATACATAGATAGATAGGATAGGAGTATATGACGTGTGACGAGGACGAGTTTGGCATCGGCACCGCCATTAGCTTCAGTTTTCAAAGTTTTCTTATCTTTTCTAACATAAAATTCCATTTACATTCATAATTCAATGGGGCCCCACTTTTGACGCTCCTTTCTTTTGTCAATCCAAATGAGAAAAGGCTGTCTGAATGAATTGAGGGGACACGAAAGACCGGATAACCTACGATAATCAAAGCTTTATTGATTCCATCTTTGATTTTTACGAGTTTTCATTTCCTTATCTAATTTACCTTTTTAAAAAGATAATTTAGGAAATTATTTACATAATCTAACTCCGAAATTTATACAAATAAATTGATTGATTCAATATGTCTTTATAAGAATTTAAAGTTTTAACAGAGCGTTTGTTTAAGTCCAAATAGGGAATTACGGGTTTAAATATCAAAAAAAATATTTTAAACTTTAAATGAAATTTTGACCGAATATGTAACATTTCGTATGAACTCTAATTTCTATTTACAAATATGTTATTGGTTTATTCATTAGTGTATCACGGATAATTTTCAATTAAGAAAAATTGTAAGATTCTAAGTATAAATATGAGCATGATTGAAACTTTCAAGCAACTTGAAACGTCCCTCTTAGACCATTTCACGCGTGAGTTATCTTTCATATCTTTTCACTTCACAGCACTGTTTTTAGACTGTTGGCACAGAAAATCTGTGAGCTCTTATTTCATTTTATTATTTTTTTAAATAAATATGACAAAAAAAAAACAACTTATATGTAAAAGATACTGTTACCATAATCAGTGGCCAAGACACGTACAAGAGGAGGAGGCAAATTGTAATATATATATTTAAACAGCAAATAAAAATTGAGGTTTTTTTTTTTTTTGTAATATTTAAAAAAAAGTAAAAAAATACTGGCCATTTAATTAAGGCTGATTGGCTGGATATTTTGATTTTTGATTGGTCATATCTTTACAGTTGCAACATCACAAATGGGTCCAAACCTATAAGCCCCACAGCCAGAGAATGGCCCAATATTTGGACTTGTTCAACCTACACATTAAAAAATAGGATCATGAAACAGTTAAACAAAGGCAATTATTAATTTTTATATATAATATATATATATATATATATATATATATATATATATATATATATTTAAACTGACACCTAAACCTCATTGATAAGGAACAAATGGAGAGAACAATATAAGAATGATGCGTAGTTTGGATTTTCCTATAATAAAAGAAGAAAACCCAAAACCAGAACAGTCTTAGGAAAAATGAAGTGGGTTTTGGTGTTCAAGGGACAAAGACATGCCCATCATTTCATACATAGCTTTCCTTATCAAACACCTTTATGTCCTCATCAGTCATTATCTCCATTATAAATACATTAAAAGCTTTAAAAAAAAATTAAGAAAATTAAAAATTGTCGACACACCAGCTCTGTTGTTATTGATACAAACAAATAGGGTTTATCTTTGTAAAACAAGAAAAAATATTTTCAAAAAAGAAAAAAAAAAATAGTAATTGCTTGCTCTTTACTATGGGCGATAAATTTAAGGCCACCAATTTGTATCTCACCTTCCTATACTATGAATCAATGAGGATCCTCTTTAATTAGTACAAAACAAGTTATAAAATGTGATTATGTGCTAATCACTTTTCATCCATGTATCTTAATATTACATTTGATACAATGAATCAAAACTATACTCATCTAGATACACTTGGTCAACAGTTGATTATCATCTAAAAATTATAACTCTTTATTATAATTAAAAAAAAAAAAAAAGATTATCTTCAAGTGTTGAGACCTTATCGATGGCTAAAAGAATATAGGCATTAACAAGACATATCTATGCGGAAAATAAACAAGGCATAAAAAAATTAAGAATCCACATTGTTATATCTTCATGTGGGTCCCAATCCTTGGAATTTCATTATTTTAATTAATAATAATAATGTAAATATGTACATCATAAATAATGTTACTTGTTAATGCATAATTTTAAGGTATGATAGAGATAGATTTGACTAGGTTTCGTGTGAAATTAAGGGTTTGGTAGGCCAACAAATGGGGTCATTTTCGAAGAAATCAATGACAATTTTTTTCTGAGGTTTGCCCATTTTTGGTTCTGTGGTTATATAGTTGATGCTCTTTTTTCTTTTCTTTTTTTTTTTTTT
>NC_143157.1:27500494-27589272 GCF_041381405.1 Jatropha curcas | reverse complement strand
AAGCAGTGATCAAAGAATTTCTAACAAAATTGTTAAATTCCAATCCGTACTTAACAATATGAGTATAAAACTGAAATGGGTTTTCATTTTTCAACTTTGAAAACGACTTGAAAAGTAAAGGAAATGTGTGTTTATCTGGACATACACCGTTTTGGCGCATTCTTGTATAGAAAACAAAAGAAAAACGGGGTTGAGAACTGATAGAGAAGCCTTTGATAATGGTATTCCATTGATAGATGGTGGGCTTTTCAATTTGTTGGAACAGAAGTGAACAGTAGGCGAGCTGGGAGGCATGATAGACAGCAAGAGCATGGAGGAGTTTGGTAAGAAAGAAGGTGTCCCGTGAGAGGTCATGAATGATGAGGGAAGAGTGAATCTGCTTTAGATGGTTTAAGCTTTTGAAAAGATGGAGTAATTTGAATTTGCTGAGGTTCTTACTGTTTGAAGACATTCATTCTACCTTACCAACTTCAAATTTGGAGCGTATTAATTCTTCTGCACCGCAATTCCTTTCCAGAGAAAACGAGGGAAAAACTTCCCTCACATACAAAAGTTCACAGTCGACAGATAAACCGCAACTGAGATGGACAAGCTTCCTCCTGTTGTAAACAAACGACACTTTACATACGTGAGAAAATACTTTATATTTTGAATATTTTGTTTTTAAAAAGTGGCCTAATTTTATACAAAGGCAAGTCTTTTCCGAACAATTTATTGTTATTATGATTTTGCTACTTAGTTGTCTGAGCACTGTGCTCATATAAATTAAATTATTAATTATTAATTTAATGTGAAAACACACCATGTTTGGTATTTGATATTTGATAATTAATAATACAGAAGACTTGCTCTCTTGAAAATAAAATTAGGGACTATTCTAGGCATAAAGAAAAGGAAAGAGAAAGATGGCTCTTAAACTAAGTAGGAGCTCGCTAATGCATTCCTGCTGGAATAAATATACAAGTACTAAGGTTTGTATGCTTCATTCTTTACTATCAGCAGCACGAAGAGAGCCCAGTTGGACATATGCTTGTGTTCCCACAGCTTTTGATGACCCATAAACGGATAAATCAACACCTTGAGCTTTCTCTTTTTCAATCTGATCCTTAATCCAGAAGGATGTTACCCTTAGCCCATCCTGTGAGCCATACGAAACATTTTTTAAAAAAAGACGAGATTTGCTTAGTTATAAATCAAATATATTGACTTAAGAGAGAGGCCAAATTGCTTTTCTTGCACCTTCAATTTCATGGAAGGGGCCCATCCGAGCTTCTCTTTGATCAGTGTGTTACCAGAGTTTCGGCCACGAACTCCCTCTGGACCAGGAATGTGATGGATCGGTAGCTCCTTGTTATCAAAGCTCAGCGCAATCTCAGCCATCTCATTCATGCTGACCATTTCATCACTTCCAATATTCACTGGCTCCCGGAAATCTGACTTCGTCAATCTCAACTGATCAAAAGTTAAATTCGAGTCAGTAAATTAATCACACCCTCTTTCACATGCTAACATTTGAGGCAACAAAGAGCTATACTTTTTCCCAGGTTAATCTTGCAATCAGTTCTGGAGGCTTGCAACCAGATAGCAAACAACAAGTCACTTGCCATATATACAGAACACTAGTATAATCGTGCATCAGCAAAAATGCAAATTTTCCGACTCCTCTAGCTTAAGAGCTATCAGTAGCACAATCACTTTCATTTGGGAGTCAAAATCTATTAAATTGTGTAGCACCATGGAGATCATATTATATAAAAAAATCCAGCAAAGGTAGGTACCCAGTTAATGAACATATACCTTAATACACCCTCTACACATTCGTCAATGAAGGTGAAAGACCGGGTTTGCAGCCCATCTCCCCACATTTCAAACTTATCTGTGGAAGTGATTGCTTTCCTACAAAATGCTACAGGGGCCTTCTCTCTCCCACCTGAAGCGAACAAATGAAAATAAATAATAAGCGAAAGGGAAAAAGAAAATGCAGCTTAGTAAGATGTAACCAATGGTTACCAAAAGGAAGAAAGAAAGAGCAGAAGCTGCAGAAATTTTACCTTTCCATGTGCCGAATGGCTCATATGTGTTATGGAACCGCCCAATACGACACTCCATCCCAAAGTCATTAGTGTAATGCTTGCATAGCTCTTCAGTTGTAAGCTTCTCCAAACCATAAGCATCTTGAGGCTAAGAGATGAGCAGAAATCAATCTTGTATATGTTGTACTTAAAAGATAATACATATAGACTGAAAATGTTTTAATTAGTTCAGAGGGAAAACCTCAGCAGGCCAGGCATCAGACTCCTTCAAGCTCACATTAGTTTCTAGTTGTTTAAATTCAGGGTAGATGCAAGCACTAGAGGCATAAAAGAACCTGAAATTGACAACATCTAAGTTGATATTCAATTACGGCTCAAGCTACACACTTTAACCAAATTCAATTAAAAAGAATAGATAGTCAAGAAAATACAATTGAAATTTGGAATTGAAATTTCTTTTCTCGTTTACGAAAAACTAAAAACCTAATCAAAAGTCTTGACTTTTCCTCCATCTGAGAAAAGTTACTTTGTGTCCTGAGAGGTGTAAAGTGACTGAGACAGCATCTAAAGTTATTGATAAACCCATATTTATTCTGAACGTTTATAAAGTCAACGAACCTCTTAACTCCATTGATCCTTGCATCCTCAAGCATATTGAAACTTATCATCGTATTGTTATACATGATAACAGAATGATTTGGCTGAATGAAGCCCATTCCTCCCATATCAGCAGCAAGATTAAACACATGATCAACTCCAGAAATCACCTTCAAACAGTTATCCGTCACCCTAAGATCGACAAGATAAAATTCATGACAGAACATATCCTCTGTCATGTGCTTATTCTTCTTCCAATCTGAAGCAATGATATAATGGCCCTAACTCTTTAATCGCCAAGCAATATGTGAGGCAATGAACCCACCGGCCCCAGTAATAGAAACACGGAGCTTTTCTGAAGGCCAGTAGGGTTCCCTCTCAAGGTTCTCGTAGGTGTATTCCCCAAATGCAGTTCCACCAGTGCTCCCCATTCTGGAGAGACACCATGTATCAACGAATTAAAGAATACGCCAATTTTCATACAGTTAGCACAAAAAAACAAAAGAATGGCATGAAATAAATCAACTTTAAACAAAAGAAAACCATTCAATAAGGCGAAACAGATTTGTCGAAATTAATTAAAATGGAAAGAGTGGAGAGAAGAAGCCAATATCAGCAACAGAGAATTTCTCTTGTTACCTCAAAAATCATAAATAAACAAAAAGAAACACAACCCAGTAAGACGAGTACCCCAATCACAAGAATTCATAATCTACGAAAATACAACATTAACTAAGTCAACAGATATCAAGGCAGTATCAAAACGACAGAAAACCGAACAAAACAGAGTGCGTCAAAAGGAGAGAAAAAACAAAAAAGAAGCAAAGCGTACCCCAAGAAATTGATTCCAGAAGGACAAGTGGTGCACAAACCTTGCAAGCTGAGAAATGATTGAGAGAAGAAAAAGTGGAGGGAATAATGATGAAACTCGGGATCTTGAATTCGTGGCGTATGATGCCCCTTGCTACATACAAAGCAAGGAATCCACTTGTTTGATTTCGCTTTTTCTTCCGGACTCACGGATCGCTTTTTTCGTGGACCAATCTATATATTATTATTATATATGTTCACAATTTAATAATATTATTAGATTTGTCTAAACTCAATTTAGAGCAAAAAAAATAATTCTTTTTCTGCTTATCTTTGGAGTCACTAATTCGAATTTGATTTTGGTTTAAAAAATAATAAATCCAAATAGAATAATTTTGATTTTAATTTATTTAAGAATAGTTAGTTGTATCTAATTTTTATGAAAAATCTATCATTAAATATTATTTTGACTATTATGTTTTATAAAAAATTTTGTGACCTTCGATTTTCTATTTTAATTTATTAAACAATTTAATTTATAAAATTATATATATTAAATATTTCGACTAAACCATTAAATATTTTAATAAAATTAAATTTATTAAAATACTCGATGGATTGTAGAAAAATATAAAAATTATTATTTTAAAAATTATATAAAATCATGATTTTACATATAAATATAAATAAATTTAAAAATTATATTATTAATTGTTATCTCATGTTATTTTGAAATGAGGTAATTAATTATATATAATATTTGAATAATTCTCTTTGAATTAAGCTAGCTTTTTCAACTCTAAATTAGGCCGCTCATTTTAGTAAGATCAGTACAATAGGTGTGCAATATTTAAAAAAAAAAAAAAAAAAAAAAAACCTTGGATGGCAGTTTCTATTTTCGCCGTCATTTTTAACGGAACCTCCGTCCTCGGACGAGTTCACCTGGGCCCAAGATTCCCTTTGATCCAACAAATCTATATCGCTTTTCCTGACAAGTCCATACATGATGAGGTCCAAAAAGCCCAAAGAATTTAAATCTTGGGCCCCATTCGGATCCGGGCCACATAATCCCTAGAGTAGATCCGTAATTACTGAATCGCCATGCCCAAACAAGACTACGAGACAGTAATGCAGAAGAGGGACCAGAACAAGTCTTCTGGCTCTGCTGGTGGCGCCACCGCTCCAGCGGCCAAGAGGGGCCGTCCCTTCGGCAGCACGAGCAACAATACCTCCTCCTCCGGCTCTGGCGGTGATGCCGTGGCTCCATCCAATCTCCTTGGCCCATCTCTCCAAGTTCACACCTCCTTTGTTGGTCAGTTTTGGCAAATTGAAGCCCTAGGTAGTCATGTGAGTGCATTTCGGTATCATCTAACAATCACTCTTTTCTGTGTTTTTAATCTTCAGATCAAAATAATAAGAGAATAGTTTTGGCTCTTCAAAGTGGATTAAAGAGCGAGCTAACATGGGCACTCAACACTCTTACAATGCTCTCTTTCAAAGAGAAGGAAGACATGCGGAAAGATTCTCTAGCTAAAATCCCTGGCTTGCTCGATGCTCTTCTCCAAGTTGTATGTAACTCTCATCAATCACTCGTTTAATCTGATCTGCAAAGAATTAGGAAATAATCGAATTTATGCATGCCAACACAAAGATGAAATTTGCACCTTTTAACTTGAAATTGCATTATTGGGGCAATGAAATTAACTTTGTTATGTAAAGAAAGTTATGCTCAATTGCCCATGTTGTCAGATATTCTGCAAAATAAAGTTGCTAAAATGACAAGTTATGGTTGTTGTAAAATTGGGTTAATGAAAATTTGATGTGTTTAAATTAAACAGATAGATGACTGGCGTGATATAGCTCTTCCTAAAGATCTCAGCAAAAAGCCTAGGGTTAGGACATTAGGTGCCAATTCTCTGGTTACAGGATTTGGCAATGGATACGAGGCATTAGGACCAAACAACACTCTCACACATCCTGGGTAAGTATGATGTACTTGTCTTTAGAAGTAGAAATTTGGTATTGATAACAATGGCATGTGAATGCGGGATAATGTTTGGGTGACAGATTAGGGTCGAGTTCTTCTATAACTGAAGCTTCAGTGCTGAAGAATGCTGCCAAACTTCGTTCTTCAGAGTGGTGGTTTGATGAGGATGGCCTGTTTAATTTAGACGAGGAAGGGCGGGCAGAAAAACAGCAGTGTGCTGTGGGTGCTTCAAATATCATACGGAATTTCTCTTTCATGCCAGAGAACGAAGTCATTATGGCTCAACATCGGCATTGCTTGGAGACGGTGTTCCAGTGTATAGAAGACAATATTTCTGGTAAGAGGACTGGGGAAAAGCAAAATAATATTTTAATGCAACTGTTGGTCTATACTAGATGGGATGTGATTTTTTTTTATATGCTATTTATACATGTCAATCTCAGTCAAGTCTGATTCCAATACTAGTTTAGGTTGGCTGAATGGATCCCTTTTCCCTCTCAAATTTGTTTAGGGTCATTTTCTTAGGATCCATATTCATACAGGTTAAATTGCTTTATATTGATCTTCAGTATATGCAACTCTCCTATCAGGACTTGGGATGGGTATTGCCCGATCGACAGCGTCAAAAGCAAACCTAGAGAAAAGAGAGGGGGGGGGGGGGTTTGGATGATATGTTTCATAAATATGCCAGGTTCTCGAATGAAATTTAGCCATTTTTTGGCCTTTGAGAAAGGCATTTGCACCAAAATTAGCTCCTTCAAGGGAAGATGTTGAGCTTGTAGACTACTTAGCGCACACCAGTCTTGAAAGATTCAAGAATTTATGGTCTTTTTCTTTCCAATTTCTGATTCTAGGAAATTATTCACTATGCTTGCTCTTATACTCATGTTGGTGGCTTGGCAATTTATCCTAGTCAATGCAATATAGTTGGTAGTTAATTCCAATATAGCTGTTACTGGATATTCCTTGTGAAAACTGTGCATAGGAAGAGGGAAAATTAGGACGAGAGTGAGGGAAGAAAATAGTTTTCTGTGTTTGAACGGGATAAAAGAGGGTATAAAATAAACAAATCAATTAATATTTGCTAAATTACATTCCTATCCCTCGTAACACTTTTTTCATATTGAAGGATGAGGTTTTTTCTTTTTCTTTTCTTTTTTTTGTTTTCAAAAAATTAAGAGTGAAATGATTTTATCTTCGTTTTACTTGCCCCATATCAAACAGGGAATAGAAAATAAACTTATTTTCCTTAATCTCTTCTTCTTTTTTTTTTGTTTTTTTCTTTCTGTCCACTATATATGCTCCCCTTTTTCCTTCCAAAATAAACTGTAGAAGTAGAAGTTTTTGATATTCAGGTCATTCATGATGTTGATGCCTTTTCTTTTCTTTGCTGCACAGATTCATAGTAATGCAGATAGGTGTTTAATTGTTCCTGTTTTATTGTTAAGTGGTCTTAAATGTTCTTTATATTGGCAGAGGATGAAGAACTTGTTACAAACGCCCTTGAAACGATAGTAAATTTAGCTCCATTGCTTGATCTTCGAATTTTCAGCTCATCAAAGCCATCTTACATCAGAATGACGTAAGGAACATATTCGCTTGTGCTTTCAAAAAAACTTTTTCGATTGCAACATGTGGTTGATAATTTGCTATTTTTCTTCTTTGATCAGAGAGAAACGTGCAGTCCAAGCTATCATGGGGATGCTGGGATCTCAAGTTAAAGCCTGGCACTGTGCTGCTGCAGAATTACTAGGGCGCATGATAATAAATCCTGACAATGAACCTTTCCTTCTTCCTTTTGTTCCACAGGTTTATATTGCTCTGCTGACATCATTTTCTTCATATAACTGATTTGCGTGAAATTGTATTTAAGGCTCAAATGTATACTGCAGATACACAAGCGTTTAGTAGATCTTATGAGCATACAGGCATATGATGCACAAGCAGCAGCGGTTGGTGCACTCTATAACCTTGCAGAAGTTAATATGGATTGCAGATTAAAGCTTGCTAGCGAGCGATGGTAATGTTCCATTAGTTTTCTCAATTGGCAAATATTGCAAAGAAAACGTTTATACCGATGAAAAAGTTTAACATTTTATTGATAAGATGACATGATATTTCTCTCTTGTAACTTAACAAATCAGGGCTGTTGATCGACTACTGAAAGTGATCAAGACACCACATCCAGTACCAGAAGTTTGCAGGAAGGCGGCAATGATACTGGAGAGCCTGGTATCCGAGCCACAGAACAGGGCATTGCTGCTTGCTTATGAGAATGCATTTGCTGAGATTCTCTTCTCGGAAAGCAGATATTCTGATACATTTGCACGGATCTTGTATGAGCTGACATCTAGGCCAAACAACAAATTCACAGCAGCTCGTGGTGTTTGGGGCATGTGATTCTGACTTGGAAGAATATTGTATTGAAACTTAAGTAATTTGTAGCAACAGTAAATTTCAGCAGAGTTAGCTTTCTATTAGTTATGGCTAATGTCATAGTTTTCTGTTTATTAGTTTGTTTCTGTTTCATCAGTTGTTACCATATCTGTTTTACATCTCTGTGAACTTTTGCTGTAGGTTGCTGTCATCAACAAAGGCTAGCTAGCTTGCCTTTTTATAGAATACCCTTTTGACTAAAGTAGAGTGATAATAGCAGGTAATTAACTTGAAATATTAGGGTATTAAATATAGTTATTTGATTTCTTAATCTCCTATAAGAATCTTACAGGATTTATATTTATTTTGAGGGGAGGAAGTATAATCCAATGCTAAAAAAGACAACATTTGAGGTACAACATCCAAATAATACAACCCCAAATAAGGGCGTTAAAATAGTAAAAACACCAATAAGAGAGCTGCCAGTTCGGTAAGCAATTGCGCATTAATTGCTAGGCATTCTATATTGAATTTTATTTTTTATTTATTCAAATGGTCAATAACATTTATGGTTCTCTCTCTCTCTCTTTTTTTTTTTTTTTTTTTTTTTTTTTTATTAAGACAAAGTTTCTTGTCCAGACAAGGCACATTTTAAAATCAATTTATATAGTCTGAAGTTATTTTTTTGGACGTTGATAATGGGTAAAAGATTCAAATCCTGATATAATCTTTATGGGACTGGCATAAATTAATTGCTCATTCTATTTTGTTGCTTCAGTATTGACTATTGAAAAACCAATTTAAAGAACCACATTTAATGATGAGCCGTTTGGAGCAACGAATAAATAGGCACCCGTGGACGGAGTTTCTGTTGACTAATGATGAAATTTTTGCAATGCGTGCAAAATCATGTCAGAAATTAATTAATTATAAGGAGAAACTAAAGAAAAGACATAATGAAACTGACTCTGCCACACACAAACATAAATTAATACTACACACTGATGGTGGTCGTCCATCAAGTTCAGTTCAACCATGTTCAAACCTCCCGAGAGTTCAACAGAGGTCAGCTTTGGCCTGCAGAGACATTCACTCTTACATATATAATCTTTAATTTGAACTTGTCCACAAGAATCAGATTATAAATCTTTCCTAATCAAAAAAATTAATCCTAATGCTAGGATATATAGAGAGTTACAAGCTAAAAAATTGATATTAAACGTTGAACAACTAGTGCATGTAGGCAATATACACTTACTTAAAACATTCATACAGAGAGAACTATGATTCATGCATATATGTAGCAAATACACTTTACTATAAAATGAAAACTGAAAAATTTTACCTCTTGAAAGAATTGCCTTTTTGAGTATATTAATAAAAATTGTTTACTACAAGAAGTACAAGTCAATGTTCTTGCAAAAATAGTAACTAACTCACTCTAAATAAGGTGATACGTTAATTGGATTTAATTTCTATTTTAACAGTTGAGATTTGATTAGGACCAACAAACCATAAGGAAAAGTAATTTTATTCCATTAATTAATAGATTTTGGGACTTAATAAATAATAATAATAATTTCTACATTTATAAATCTCTTAAATTACTATATAGTACGCATAGCATGTATGAATATATATGGTTTGAGACTTGAAACAAAAACTAATGTAATAAAATACAAACACGTTACTATAGTATTTGGAATTGCAACTTGCAACTTGCAATTAAGAGAGCAATTACAAGAGTTTCAGGAATATTAGTATGGAGAATTGCAGATCTTTGATTATGTGCCTCAGCCATTGAATATTAGTGGGTGCTTCACCTATTGCTCACAATTATCAAAGCAAGTTCGTCACTGGATGTGCCTCAACTTCAAAACCTGCTCACAGAAATTTAATGACCACACATGCACCCACTCCTGACTCCCCCATTTGTCTAATTCTTTTATTTCCAATTGTAATAAGAAGACAAAAAAAAAAAAAAAAAAAAAAAAAAAAAAAAAAAAAAATCAGAAACCTGATTCATCTTTGATAGTCGTTGCACTTTTGCTTTATTATATATAAAATAGTAACAACAATAATCAAAGTTAATTTTGTATGTCTGACTTCTACTTCCTTTGGATAAAGGTAGTTACATATAACTCCATAGATTTATAATTCAATTAATAATTATTTGAGTGCGATAAGTTTATGAAATTCATTTTATTTTTGTCTTAATAAGTTTTTTATTCAATTGTGGTGATTGTATTTTTCTATTCTTATTCCCTAATGGTTATGCAAAAGGAAAAAAAAATATATAATTGACCCATTTCATTGTTTTAATATTCATAATATAGTTACGTTGAAAATTTGATAACTCAGACTCCGTTTGTTTTTCTAAAATAACTTACAGGAAAATATTTAAATTTAAATTTAAATTCAGCTTCATAATATAAGGAAGGGAATGAAAAATACACTTTCTTAATTAATTTAGGAAAAGAAAGGTTAACATTAACAAGCCATGGGTGTCACTTTAGGTACATTGACAGGAAAATCATTAATCTCATCGATCCAAGGATTGTTCTTCTCATTGGCTGTATCAATCTTCTTCAGTGCATACCAAACAGCACTGTTACACTTGAAACCTGACCCAAATCCTATTTGCCAAACTCTATCACCTTCCATGATTCTCCCTTTAGCCTGTGAATAAGCCAGCTCATACCACAAAGAACTACTTGAAGTATTACCAAATCTATAAAGAGTCATTCTTGAAGGCTCCATATGCCATTCACTCAAATCAAGATTTTTCTCTAACTCATCCAACACACCTCTCCCCCCTGCGTGAATGCAGAAATGCTCGAAAGCTAATTTAAAATCAGGAACATAAGGTTTTATTTTTATCTTCAAAAACTTTTTCGCTATTAAAGTTGCAAGAAACAGCAGTTGTTCGGAGACTGGAAGAACTAATGGTCCCAGAGCTCTTATATTTGTCTTTAGGGCTTCGCCGGCAACTGCCATTAGGTCTTTCGAGAGGGAGACACCAACTGCTCCGTTATCGTCTTCCTCTTGCATGACGCATTCGTAGCATTTATCATCAGCTCCTTTGTGGGTCCGAACGGTATGGATTAACTGATATTTTGATCGCCCGCGATCAGATGGTCGGCTGGATAGGAGGATGGCGGCGGCTCCGATACGGAAAAGACAGTTGGTGACAAGCATGGAGCGGTTGTTGCCCATATACCAGTTTCGTGTTATATTTTCTGTGCTAACCACAAGGGCATAGCTGTTGGGATGTACCTATAAGTGCCATTGAACAAATAAGAAACGATAATAAATACATTCTCACAAAGAAAAAAAAACGATAATAAATACATTAATTAACATCAAGAATTCAAGAAAGGGACAACACTAAGATTAATAATCAGACTGTTCACAGAAACATTAACATTATTACTAATAAGGAAAACTATTCCATACAGCAAGAAAGGTATTTTAAGATTTAGCAAGTGAACCTCAAAATTTGTTAAGGATAGGACATTCTTGTAATCTGTAACATAAATTGCTCTAAAAGAAGACAATAAAACAAACCTGCAAAAGATCTTTGGCGAGGTCAATAGAAATAAGGCCAGCACTGCAACCCATACCACCAAGATTATAACTCAAGATGTTTTCTCTAAACTTGTAACGATTGACAATTATGGCTGAAGGAGAAGGTATAGGATTAAACAAACTACTATTCACAACTAGTATCCCTATATCTTTAGGGCTACATCCAGTTTGTGCCAAAAGTGCATCAATGGCTCCAAACACAACCATTTCTGTTTCATTTCTTGACTCAATCAAAGACTGATCCTTAGGTGACCGCATCAAACCATTAGGACCATATGTCATTTGACCAAAACCTGATCTTTCGAGAATTTTCCTTTGAAAGGCTAAACTCTGCTCTGTAAAATGCCCAGTTGCTGCTGATAGCTGCATAAATTGCTCTTTAGTGCATTTATGAGCAGATTCTGGCTTGTAACAAGCAAAATCTACCAAGTAAACATTTCTCGGTTTGCCCATGAAATAGAGACTGATAATAAAAATCGCAACAGCTAAGCATATAAGCAATGTTACCAAATTGAAGCTGAGTTGGTTCCTTAGCATAGTTAGATCTTCAAAGGTAAGAGTTGAAAAATAGGCCACAATCATGCCAAAGAATGGCATTAACAAGAGATATATGGAGTTGGAGACCAAATAATGGTAACCAAGCTTCACATATTTTAGTTTCACAGATAATAAGAAAAAACTGGGCAGATCGTTTTCCTTTTTCTCAAATGGAGTTCCAATAGGTGCTGGTTTATTTTGTAGGGTTTTCTTCTTTTCTTCTTCCATGTTTGTGAAAAGTTCAAAGAGAACTTATCACTCCACAACAATTCAGTTTAGGAGTGCAAGACGTTGGTGCCTTATATGCTGTAAGAAATTTTTTTTTTTTTTTCATTTTCTTTTTATTTTTTATAATTTATTCCAATAAAATAATATTTTAATGCTCTTGGGTGCTCCAATATTAAAAAAAAAAAATTTACAAAAGTTCCCCAGCGACATTACTTTCATATTCAAGACGGGTATGGAATACTGCTGGAGTAAACTTTAAAAAAAAAAATGGGAAAATCATTCAATTTCTTTGTATGGTATACAAAGTCTTCAAATCTTCTCATAAACTGTTAGGTCTTATAAGTTTGACATTTTAGGGTCTCTTCCTCTTCCACAATAGTAGTTGTTATTTGTTGTATTATTAGCTAGCTTTTAATTGCTACCTATTTAAATTAAAAATATTCAATAAAATTAACTGTTTAATTTAAAATGATAAGAAATGACATTAGCCGTTTAATTAATTAAATTCGGAGAAAAGAACAATGTGTATGATTATAAAAGAAAAATAATTAATTTCTAAAAAATGATAAATGGTAGAGTGTTTAACGTTTAATAAGAAGTTCCGAAATAGGGATCCACTGACGTTTAAGCTATGTTACCGAACAATATAGTTAATAGAAATAAAATTTTATTTAATCAAAATGCTAAAAAGATGACTCTAAAGATATAGCCGAATAACGATTTAAAATTTTGAGAGACGGTATATTCAACTACTCACGTACTAAAGCAATGAATATTTTTACTTTAAATCATTTTTTAACATTCAAACTCTTCATTATTTTTCCAGTAAATTAATGGCTAATAATAAGTATCCTCATTTGTCTTTTGTACCTTCGAAATTGTAGAAGTGTTTTCCAATTTTAAGATTAAGCTTGATGTTTGGATTCTAACTGTATTGGAAGCCATTTAGACTGTGCATTCTTATATAAGAAGAGAGCCACAAACTCTAGTGGAAACACAAGTCTACTGTAGTCTATTTTAAAGGTAGAAAACATAAATCCATTCTTTAATTCAAAACTCCACACATTCAGAACATAAGAATATTTGGAAACTTTAAGAAAAAGTAAGCTAATGGCCGAATCAGACAGTCTTTATAATCCCACATCGGCAGAGAAAGCTAATGGGCTCGACGACTTGTAGTACAATACCGAAACACGACTCTTAACAGACCATACCTTTCTCGGCCTTTTGGCTAAGATCAAGTGTAGTATCTGTTCTTATCAGTTTAATATCTGATACGTGGGCCATCGGCCCGCATGATATTAAATTTATTTTTTGAGGGGAAGGCCCATATCTGTAGCTTGCTACTAGGGCTTCTGAGCGTCGCTTGTGCGTTGCACCTACAGCACTGGCCCGGCGCGCCCCAACAATCAATAGTTAAAATTGAGCGCATTGCAATAGTTGGGCCCCTAAATGTGGTTTGTCTCCATCCAGAACTGTCATTTAAGCTCATGTAAGGATTGATTTCAAATATCTGTATTTCAGGCCTTGGATTGCTTGCCTGAGGCCCAAGCTCCAATAGTTTTGATGTTCAAACTAGACTAGATATTTACTAATATCAGGTTCACATGAAGTTTATTATCATGAATTGGATAACTTGTTTAAAAATTGTGTAATTGGTTGGAACAATCAAACACCTAATATAATAATATTATTGAGACAAAAGCAACGCTATCGTTAATTATAGATCATGGATTCTTGCACCCTACCTCTAACTTATTTCATAATTAACTACTTGCCCTAGCTACTGCCTGACTTGAGGTAGACAACATTAGTGCACTAATGTTAAATTAAGCTAATTAGTCATTTTTGATGCGCTGCTGCAAGTTGGCTTTGGGTTTGCAACTTTTATGGTTTTGCTAACGGAGGAGCGATTATGTTAAGATGCTGACTACATGATTTGATCGTGAAATCATCAGAATAGAATTTAGTACGCTTTAATTACTGGACATGTTATGTTGGGTTCAGATTTACAACTTTTTTAGATAGGAAATACCATCCACTGCTGCCAAAATACACATGCATTACTTGGTCAAATTGATGACAGCCCAACTAATGTCTTTTTTTTACGACAATCCAAGTGAAGCTTAGTTGGGATTTTATAATATGGAATTAGCAGTAGCCTGATTCACAATTAATTATTTAGGGTTCAAAGATTTAACTTAAGTGATAGAATTTAATTTAGTTATATTGAATTTTTAAACTTAATTTTTATAATTAAAAACAAAAATCTCACTTATAATATATAAAAAAAAAAATGAAAACATAGCATTTCAAATGAATTTATAAAACATTATGCAATTTATTTATATGTGAGGGAGTATTAATTACGGCTTATTTTCCATCCATGGCTAGCAGTAGTAATTATTAAGGGTCTTAAGTGAAGATTAAGGCTCTTGAAAAATTAAATAATTAACATTCATATATTATAGTATGGAGATGCAATAGACTATACAATAAACATTTTATTCAACAAATTTCAATTCAAACATGGAAACTTAAAAGATCTTCCTGGCTATTTGCTTCATCAACTAACAATATATCATCAGGTTAAAAAAATCACAAAGTTTTCAAATATCAAATTAACTAGAACACCATTTTGAGACTAATTAATCTCCTTATATGGAAATTAATTAATCAAATAAGATGATGATGATGATGAATCATGGATATAAATTGATCTAGCTAGCTTGAAGAAGAAATGGAAACAACTTTAGGAACATGAACAGGAAATTCATGAATTTCATCAATCCAAGGGCTTTTTTCTTTTGCAGGATTAATAGTCTTCAATGCCTGCCAAACAGCACTGTTACACTTGAATCCTGACCCAAATGCAATTTGCCATGTCCTATCACCTCTTCTGATTCTCCCCTTAGCCTCTGAATAAGCCAATTCATACCATAAAGAACTACTTGAAGTATTACCAAATCTATAAAGAGTCATTCTTGAAGGCTCCATATGCCATTCAGTCAAATCAAGATTCTTCTCTAACTCATCTAAAACAGCTCTCCCTCCTGCGTGAATGCAGAAATGCTCAAATGCCAATTTAAAATCTGGAATGTAGGGTTTTATTTTCATTTTGAAGACTTTTCTTGCAACTAAAGTTGCAAAAAATAGAAGTTGCTCAGACATTGGAAGGACTAATGGCCCTAAAGTGGTTATATTAGTTTTAAGAGCTTCTCCTGCAACAGCCATTAGGTCTTTAGAAAGTGAGACACCTATCTTTTTTTTCTCACCCTCATCTTCTCTCTGAAACACACAATTGTAACACTTATCATCAGCACCCTTGTGCGTGCGGACTGTATGGATGAGTTGGTACTTTGAGCGACGGCGGTCCGACGACTTGTTGGAGAGAAGTATGGCTGCGCCGCCCATTCGGAAGAGGCAGTTTGAGACAAGCATTGATCGGTCATTGCCGAAGTACCAATTTAGAGTAATATTCTCCATACTCACCACTAGGGCATAGGAGTTGGGGTGAACCTGTTGCAATCAAATTTAGAAATTAAATTAATATTTTTATAGATATAATTATTTGATAATAGCATAGAATTTAATTTTTTAAAAAAATTTAGGAAATAGAAGGTTTTTCCCCTCGATGAGATTCAAGGTATCATAACTCGGGTAGTTGTGGAGTATTGACATAATTAAACTTTTTCATTTTAATGTCGTAACTAAACTAATTAAATAGGCTTCCTCAACAAAATCTGTAAACTAAACGTCGTCATTTAATACCCAGCTGTGCACGTTGACAAATTTCCCACCACATGCTGCCATTAGTAGTTTTGAACTTTTAACCAATTACTGGATTTGGAACAAATTTTGCTACTGGATTCTCGATTGAGACTCCTATTTTATTTTGAATAGCCACTCATGTTATTTTATAATTATAATAATATTTGCCTATCCTGCCATATTCTTGTTTAATCTTTTTTTTTAAAAAAAAAAGGAGAAAATACTCTTATTTATCTAGTCTAATAAATTTTTATATTTTCTATTCTTTTAATTACCTTTTCGTATGGTTTTAATTGTTTTGATTAATTTAAATTTCTACATTATTTATAGACTTCAGTAGTATGAAATTTATATAAGTATTTAGGGTTTAAGAGATCGATACGTTTAATGAAATTAAGAGGTTAATTAAACTCTTGATAATTATTAATACAACTAACAACTATTAAAATAATTAATTTCATCAAATAAAAATTTTTTGATTTAACGATACCTACATATGGTCCCACCAATACATAAAGTGAATTAAAAGTATTATTTAGATAAAAAAAAAAAAAAAGACAATACTGTAATATTTCTTTTATTAATTTAGTGTATGCCATCATCCATACAGCGGGTAGCAAGAAATTCCCGATAATTTAGATGTTACTATTAAACATAAGTGATTAAAGAAAAAGAGGAAAAAAATATATGTGCATACCTGTAGGAGCTGTTTGGCAAGGTCAATAGAAATAAGACCGGCACTGCAGCCCATACCACCAAGATTATAGCTCAGAATGTTTCCTCTAAGCTTGTAATGATTGACAATCATAGCAGAGAGAGACGGCGTCGGATTGAACAAACTACAATTAACAATAAGAATTCCTATGTCTTTAGCTTTAACACCAGTTTTGCCCAAGAGCTCATCAATGGCACTAAACATCACAGTTTCAGCCTCCTTTCTTGCCTCCTCCATACATGGATTCGGTGGAACCCGCATCACTGCCTCTGGCAAGTATGTCTTTTGCCCTAATCCAGACCTCTCTAGAATCTTCTTTTGAAAAGCCAAGTTCTCTTCTGTAAAGCTGCCGGCAAGTGCTGATTTCTCCATGAAATTTTCTCTCGTGCATATTCGAGCCGGTACAGGCTTGTAACATGCAAAATTTACCAAGTATATTTTCCTTGGCCGACTCGTAAAGTAAAGGGTAGCCAAGAAAACAACAAAACCCGAACAAAGAGTAACTGAAACAAGATTGAACTTGAGATGGTTCCATAGCTGAACTAAATCTTCAATAGTAATTGTAGAAAGATGAGCTGAAGAAATAGCTAAAAGCGGAATTAGCAAAAGATACATAGCATTGGAGATTAAATAATGATAACCTAATTTCACATATTTGAGTCTAACTGATAAAAGAAAGTTTGGAAGATTATTTCTTCTTGTTTCAGGCTGATTTGCTTCTACAGTGACCGATTCAGGTCTCGGATTTTGTCTACTCTCCTGATCTGCCATTGTTAATCAAACAAACTAAAAGAAAATCAAGAGATTGTATAAAAGAAAACCCAGACGATGATAAGAGGAATAGGCAAAGAAAATGGGAGTGAAAGTGTTGAGGAGCGATTAAAAGGGCATAGGAGATATAAAGGGTGTGAGAGTGTAGAGAGGGATGGGGGGATACAACTACCCCAACGAACCTTTAATTGTTAACCCGCCGGGGCATTGAATTTGCCAACCAGGAAAAGAGCGGGATTTTTGCGCGTATGATGTGTATTTATGTTTATAAGTTTGACCTATTTCTAGTGTAGTTATTGCTATTTTGCCACTCGTATGGACGACATTGGCAGATAATGCACGTGCAGTGCATGCCAAGTGTTTGAAGAATAGTGCATATTGGTGAACTACATCTATATGTACATAAAAACAATGGCTTGTGAAATTTTGACTTTTCTGATGTTGCTAACAGCAATATTTTATTTTATGGTTGCATAAGAAAAGATAGTAGAATAAGTAATTAATGTTGCATGCATATTGGTGTTAGTTCAACCCTGCCTAATTCTTTCTTGCAATTTATTATAGAAACAATTTTTCAATCTCTATAGTTTGAATGTTACTGTCAGCAAAACTTGGATTTATCTATATGGTAAAAGATTTAAAATTTAAAATTTAAAAGTAAACATATCCAAGCTGTTTGTAAAAAATATATATATATATATGGATGGTCTCACACGCAATGCCAATCAAAAATATTTGTTTTTAAAAAAAATAAAACATTAGTGTGTTTGTCCTTTTTATTCTCGTGCATGATTATAAATACCGTTGATGTATAGGTGAGCGGTGGGCTATACACGGGTACAGGTAATTCTTTCACCAAATTGAAGTAGGTTAAAAAGGAAAGGACTAATTTTGTATTTAAGAAGAGAAGAAAAGGGCAATTGTGAAATAGCAGTTCTAAATAGGAACAGTATCAAACAATCAAATTCTTTAATGACATGTATTGCCGCTCGGTTTGACCTTCAAAGAAGTCGTGTACTTTTGTCTGTCTGTCTCTCTTTCTCTCTCTCTCTCTCTCTTTAATTTGCGTGTTCGAGATTTAAGGCAATTTTGCACAAGTTGATTTAACAAACCTAACCATTTTCTCTTAAATGCTCAAACTTCTAACCAAATTGTACCCACCAAATTTCCTAGTAGCATTTATACACCCTTCTTCTTCGTCTTCCTCTCCTTCTAGTCATAGAAGGATGCTTTAGGGTTAAATTTTTGTAGGGTATAGACTGGGCATAGTAACTAAGATATGGACAACTTTAGCTACAGAAATAATTAATTGTAGATAAGAAATGTCACACACACGAAACCATTTCTTATCGTTTTTTATTGAGCCAATACATATTCAACAATGGGTGCAAGCCAAGCTACATGTCTTGATTGCATTGCACATGGATTCTCATCGGCAATAAACACCGTTTGGCCAATGTGTCAGAGTAATTCTTGTGCGGAATTTCTTGTTCATTTGGTGAATAATAATATATCAGAGGGGTTTTTGTGAATCCATTAACAAAGTTCACTTTAGTTGGATTTATAAGAAATTAAAGTTATCTTTAATGTAAAATTAATAGCTTAAATAATTAAACTGACTCTCTCTTCTTATTATTGTCTTTACAAAACACAGTTACTATTGTGTATAATTTATTAAAATTTCTTATTTCATTGGCAGATTATATAGAGAGAATTGTTTAGATTAGAGTCAGTAAGATAAAATAGTTATTTAATGAAATTAATATTATATATATATTTTTTTTTTAAATTTCCGTCAAAAACCTCTAACCATACTTTTAGGAGACAGAACCATTTACATTCGTTCTATGTATATGATGTGATATACTACCAAAGCAGATATTATGTAATCTAATACAGAAAAGACATGTCATTAATAATTTTAACAATTAATAGTGATGTCAGAAGCAGTTCGTGGTTCGTAGTTACCAATAATATCCATATTAATTGTTTTGTACCTAAATTTTTGTGATAACACGAGATGCTCTCAAAATTCTTTTTATTCTTTTTAAGTGTCTAATGAAGGAGATGACAGGTAGTAGCCATAATATATTACCACTATTTCATGTTATGTACACATATCTTTCCAAAATGAAGGCTCCTAAAGCTTTTTAGTTAACTACAATTGGCTTTCATAGGCAAAATTAGGTTAAAAAAAAAATTGTAATGCATGATCTAATTTTGTGCAAGTCCAGAAGTTAGTAGAAATGGAAAAAAAATGAATAATAACGTTATTTTCTCCGCAATTAAAGTTGGGGTGTGTTTAAAAGAATTTGAGAGAATTTGGGACATTTTTCTTGGGCTTTACTTTGATTACGATGTAACCCAGTTATCCCAATTATGGCCCCATCATATATGGTGCAATGTCTCTTTCCATCCCCAAGCAAGCCTACAGAAGTTTAACATAGACTACCAAGGAGAAATAAAGGCAGGTCTGTAGCTGATTGGGTTAGTTTAGCATCAATCCTTATCAATTTAATTATGGCATACGTAGTTTCATGGCTACACTAAACGGGAAACAAATATTCATACAAGACTAATTGCTCCACAAAGCCTTCTTCTAAGGATGAAAGTACACATCAGTTTGTACGCAACGAGCCTCGACATGGGAAATTCATAAGAGGATTAATGTCTCAGCAAAAGGCAGACAGATGAGCTAATTTAAAAAAATGTTTTTTCAACCTTGATATGTAATGTATCACTATTTTACTTTGTCATAAGCAGCTATATTTTGGGGTTCACATTCAGGGCTAAAGAGGCGGACCAGGAGAGCAGAAGTTGAACTCACAGAAATAGCTCCACAAGTAGCCCAACGAAGGCTCCTAGGAACTGTAATTCTAGGACCTGCATGCGAATGATACCATGATGTATATTAGTCAAAATATGAAATAATAAATAAGAGTAACCACATGTTATGATCCAAATCAAAGTTGGCAAAGGGGAAAAGAAACTTGCGACATATTAAATAATTTTGCTTGAATCCTATTGGTTAATAAAAGACAGAAAAATAACTCGCAGGCATCATAATAACAGCTTGATACTTGAGATTTCTATTACCTTTTATTTTACAATTTCTGATGCTTTAAAATATGCAATGCTACTTTCCATTTTACCTTTTTTTTTTTTTTTTTCCCTTGAATTCTCAAAACCCGAAACCTTTTTTCAGGCAACAAGGAATCCTAATTGTGTGTTGACCAAGCCAAGGACAAGAGGAGGGCTCCTATCTTTACCAGCAGGCCAACAGCTATGGGCTATATATAGCTCCAGTTCCAGCATTTTCCACATATCAATTGGATTTTACTTATTCATCAACATCAAAGTTATTGCAATGCCATAAACTTGACCTTCATCACCAATCACTATCCCTACTCTTTCCTTCCTTGCCTATTTCTTTATATATGCATACGCCTCATCTTAATACCTTCAATTTCTTTACCGGAACAATCTCCATTCCTCTACAGATGATCACCTAGCAACACTTCCCTGATTTTTGGATAACCAACTTTTGAGTTGTTGACATTGAGCCTGAAATAATGCTCTTTCTAGAACGAAAAGCTGACTCTCCTCCGTAAGAACCTCTTTTTTTTTTTTTTTTTTTTGGCAAGCGTCTTGCTCAGCATTACAACCAAGATGAAGCCTTATTCATAAGATTTTATCATATGTGGCTCTATCAAGTATTCATAACACCAATAGCACCAAGCCAGATGGTGCACGTATGAAGATAACAGTTAACTAAATTCAACTATAACTGAGTAAATGGATAGGTGAATAGAAATGGAATGGGAATATAAGAACATACCATAATGCAACCTGCAGAGAATCCAGAAACCTAAAGCCCCTCCAACCGAAAAAATTCCAGCTGTTTGCCTCATTAGTCTAGAGCAAGGTTTAGCATCTGATCTCATCAGCTCGCCATCTGAGAATCCAAGGAAGCGTCTCAATGCCATCTATCACACTACCAATCTAATTCAAATGCCTTCAGAAGTTGAATCTGCCAAAAGCATTTATCACGATTCAATGTTCATGCGTGGCCCAATCTTATTAATATAAATTTGAACAGAAATCCCAATACAATATAACTTTGAGAAGCAATAGATACGTTGAACAATATCTTTTCCCCTAATTCCACTAGTGAGGAAAAAAAAAAACACGTTAATATTTAATAAATAACAGCATGTCTCTTAGTGCGGCATTTCGTCGAATAGCTGGAGCGCCAGATGTGATAATAGTCGATAGAGTTAAAACTGGAGAACCATAATTTAGAAACGAAAAAAAAAAAAAAAAAAACTCTGAACTGACTTAAGATGAAGATAGAGATCACCTCAAAAAACTGAGCACAGAGTGTAAAACTTGGTATGAAGGATCAGAGCTTTGCTTCGTTTAACAGGGATGCTAAGACGCCAACTGCGGTTGGGTTCATAATCATAGACGACTAGATGTTAAGATTGCGAATTCAATCACTTTAAGCGACTTGTCGGTTTGGAAGTGGTATCCTGATACGCCACGTGTCACTGAATAAGGGGTCCATTGCACTGACCGGTCTATCAGTTCAGACGTGGTCGTTCGACGACCTGAGGTGTATAAATTTAACGACTGATAAACGGTCGTTTAGCAGCCAAACAAGTGATAGAAATGCAAAGAATAAAATTAACCCATGCCCGTTTTGGTGTTGTGTCGTGTTTGCGTAGACGTGCCGTTTGTTTATACACGATCACTCGAGGACGATATGTATGCCAGTGGAAGTAATGGAAAATGTTGATCGACTGTCGTTTAAAGACCAGGCTGATGGGTAATTAATTTACTCTAGTTATTAAATCGCAGTTGTACGATCAGTCGTCGTTCATTATACAAAGGGGTTATCTTGCGGACGGGCCGTTTCCTTCACCCGCGATCCGTCGACGATAGGACTGTATTTAAATAAATTAGCACAATTTATTATTAAACCAAATAGATAAATGGATAATTTCTAGTTTTCTTCTTCTACTAAATAATAGTATTACTATTACTATTATTATTTGGATTGAAAATATATCTCAACACTCGAACTAGAGGTGGTATTCACAGAGAGAAAAAAAAAAAAACACAACCATAGGAATTCTAGATTTCATACTTATAACCTCGCAAATAGATGATCTAACTGCAAACTGGAATTTGTGCACCCAAGTCCAACTTCTATCTCATTTGTGTTTCAATAAAACCATCTAGTTAATTTTGCTAGAATTTGAGCCATACTTTTTCCATTATAACCAAGTAATCCTTCTAATATAATTATACGATTCTATAAGCAATGAAATTTAAATTCACATACTATGGTTTCAAAATAGAATTCCTTCTATATCTGGGAATTGCAGCAAGCAGCCTAAAAATGGAGATACAAATCCAGTTCATGATAAGAGCATTTAGGATCATATTCTGCAAACAGAAAAGATACAAGCAACGAGCCTTTGAATGGAGAACAATCTGTATTCAGCTTATGGAGATCATTATCAACATCATAGCAATTGACAAGGTATGCAACATTCCAACTAATTATTTTGCTTTAACAAATATAACGCATTTCGCTCAAGCAACAAGTAGGGACAAAACCAGCTCGAAAATTCTCCACACAAGACTTTATTTCATGATTGGCACAAAATCCTTTAAAGCATATAGCTGCATATTATACATATATTGTTTAATACAACTCAAAGAAACAAGTCATTTACTGCTAGCATATCAACGAATCTTCCTCTCACGAGCTAATTCTCGTGCCATTTCCCTTAGTTCCTCTGGTGAGGGAGGCCTTGGTGCCTCTGGGGGATATACTACATAGGACCGCTTCATGTCAAAACAGAAACAAGAGCTTACAAGATCAGATGACAGATCAAACTAAGAATACAAAAATAAATTTCAGAAAGATAGACAGAGAGAGCACAAGAATATAATTAAAAACTGAAGACAAAGCCATCATTTCAATGACAACAGAACAAGAAAAAGTTATAGTTACACTGCACAAGAAATCACTAATCTAGAAGAATTTAAGATATGGCATGAGAATAAGAGATATAGAACACATTATTCTACATTTGATGACCTATTGAGATAATGCATGTGGTTCACTTCCCTAAAACCGGTTGCTACAATCACATTAATATCAGGATCATTCCAATAATAAAGAAAATACCTAAGAAATGTTAAGTATCAAAACTAACACCAAAAAGGCAACCTAAAGATCAATTTCACTTAGAAACACATCAAAATAGCACTAAGCAACAAATTGGAGAGCTCGAGATTGGAATTCAGTCCATTTTCTCCAGACACTTACAGTCAATCCAGTTTTAGAAAAAATGACCTTCTCAAGGAACTTTGGCTCAATAGGAAGAGGTCATTAAGGGTCTTCTCATGTTCAGAAAACAATCAGATCCCAAGAACTCATCTTAATATAAAAAAGCAATCTCATATTAGATTAAGGAAGAAGTGAGATGCCTATCTGCTCCCATAGCCAAATAGGATAGAAATTGATCTTAATCCAAGGATATCAAATCATCCATTATTTATATACGTACATAGTGTAGATCTCTAAATTAATGCTCCATAGATATCCAAGCAATATTGGTGTCACTGCATCCACTACTAACATAAACCTCCTCAGGATAAAAAATATGAACTTCGTTGCAGACCCTAAGAGAATATCGTAGTTATTCCTAATTTTGAACAACATGACCTCACAGAAGGATTTGTTGAGAGCACTAATAAGCCCAATTCTTTTTGCTGCAATAACTTAAAACCTCCAAAAAAGTGATTCATCCAATGTATTCCAGAGTATTGATTAAAAAAAAAAAAGAAGAAGAGGAAATTTTTAAAATAAAAAAGAGAAGAAGAAGTTGGGGATCGAAAGGCACCTGTTGCCACTGCTTGTATATTAAATTAGATGGTACACGGATACTAACAGATAACCCCAAAAGACTCCATAATTTACGTAATTGTACTACTTTTCAGCAGAGAAACAAAAGAGTGTATATTGATATTCTAATTCTCCAATTGTAGGAGGTCATCCTGAATAACCAATTCGTGAAATTTCAACATTAAACTCGAGCAATCACCTAAAACGACTACAAAACCAGACATGCTTTGGTTCTCCCCGAAGCGAAAAGAAAGGTTTCACATATGAACTAGAGAATAGCAAACCCAGAACCATCATCTTGAAAGATGATAAAATTGGAATAATTTCGGTAACTAATCACTATACCCTTCCTAAATCTAGATAGCACTCAACTAAAAACAAGTTAATCAATACTAAAAACAAGTTAATCAATCTCGAAATTATACGAATATGAAGAAGGAGAGAGTAAAAGAGAGTACATTTCCCATGAACTTCTGGAGATTCTTGGTATTGTTGGCGAAAGTGTACATAAGAAATATGGGTACAGTCACATACACACCAAACTTGGCGATCTCCAAAATCCCCTTTGATGTACCCAACGACGACATTTTCCCGAGAAAATTTTTCTTGCCTCAGAAACTCGCCAGACGCGAAGATCTTTAGACTCCAGATTATTTCGAAAAAAGAAATAAACTTTAGATAGACTCTAGAAAACACATTTGAGCCGAGATAATATTTGTAACCGGCCTAGCCTGATCATTCTGGGCTTGTTGATAAGACTATCTGAAACACAGTCCATATAACAAAAGATTGTACTCTTGCAGGAAGCAGGAGTGTGGGCCTCATAGAAGGGAATTAATTTTGATTAATCAAACCGAAAGAGTCGGTTACAGACTCGTAGGTTTTTTTTTTTTTTTTTTTTTAATAAAAACCGAAACGATGTTTTTAGACTAATTAAATTAAAATTATTTCTCCATTTAAAAAAGAAAAATTAAAATTATTTCTGCAATTTTCTTTTTATAAATATATCAAGATTCCTTACTGAATTAAAATATTTTTTTTCTTTTTTTAATATTAGGATTCTTAACTGAATTCATATTCCTATTTGAGTTGAAATTGTCATAATAATAAATTTCTAATGCTGTTTTTATTTTATCTTACAAAAATATTAGAATTCCTAATTAAAATATTTCTCTTGCCTAATTGCCTTCAAATATTTTTTTTTTTTAAAGGAATTGCCTTAGAATATTTGCTAAATTTATTTCTCTTTTTTTGTAAAAACTTTTCCTAATTGAATTAAAAAAATTTACAGATAATAAGCTATTGTATTTTTCTAAATTCAATTAAAATTTGAGATATAATTTACAATTTCATTACATAATTATTTTCAATATTTAAATTTGAACTAAAGATGTGAACAAATATTTTATTTTCCACATGTTTCATATCATTTCATGAACCAAATGAGATATATAGTTATAGATATATGCAAACCAATTATTCTATTAAATTTTTGTTCATCACTCTCTGACCTATTGCCTGCATAAGCTTATCGCAAAATCAAGAAAGATGATCTTATGGCCTTCAAAAGATGCAAACCCCGTCACCTTTTTTTCTTTTTCTTTTTTGAGGATAAAGCTCTGGCCTTTTGATGCACAGCAAGAGACAATGAGACTGCTTCTTAATTTTTTTTTTCTTCTTTTTATTTTTTGCAGTTTTTAATTTGCATTGCTAATGCACATGGGAATAAGTTAAGATCATCACAAAATCCAAAGATCAATTTTCATTAATTAAACCGATCTCACCATGTAATATAATTTCTTGTATAGATAGCGATTCCTTGTAATAGAACCTTAAACTAATAAAAACAAATTCAAGATTTTTTTTTTATTAAAACAATAAATAAATGAATAAATAACGAATATTATTATTAATAATAAAAATCAGCTGCTAAAAAGTCAAATAATGCCGGTTTTAGTTAGTTAGAGATATGGTTTCTTGAAATGATCAAAGGACAAAGGATATTTTTGTATGAATATAATCTTGTTGGCACACTTTGGTCTTTACATTACCATATTAGAATGCTAATAGTGTTTCTTTGTTGAGTAAAATGGTTTGTTTTAATTAGTGATAATGACATCTAAATCTAATACTTAATCAATAATCGTCCAATACGGAATATAATATCTAATGATGCCTTGTCATTGGTCCACGTAGATGCCCTGTCAAATCGACAGAAGCCTATGGATAAAAACTGACTAAGCCATAAAAAAAAATCATCAAGTTGTAAATTATTATACCTCATGGTTAAGATTTTTCATACTCTTGAAACATTATTTTTTTTGAAAGTAAACCAATGCATCCAATTACATGAAGTTTCTATCTATCAATAATTAATTATGTTAGTTAGTTGAATTGCTTTTCTAGCCAACTAATTAGGCAATAGTATACTAAATAAAAAATTAAATAGCCAATAGTGAAAGGATTAATTTTTTAAATTAACCTAACTTTTAATATTATTCTTAATAGACCTGCCGTTTGTTTGGAAATGAGAGAAAAAAAAAATAATGAGAAATTATCAACTTCATTTCCATAATTATTTTCGACACTTCTGTTTGGATATGATCGAGGAAAGAAAATAATTATATTTTCTTTTGTTTGAAAAAGAAAAAATTTTAGAAGAAAATAAATGTTATTATTGAAAATTGACAATTATATCCTCACTTATATTATGAGATAATACTATTTAAGAAAGAGATAAACTTTGTTAATTAATTTGGAGTATTTGATTAATTCAATAAGAATGAGTGAAATTTCCACTTTCCTTCATTATTTTCACTCTAAATTGGAAAGATTCAAAACATGTGGGCTCGGATAAAAAATAAATGAAATATTACATTTGCCTGTATATTTTTCATAATTATTTTCCTTCTCTAAAAAAATACACCCATCCCAACAAAAGGTTAGAAAATTAGAGTCAAATAATCAATTTGTTACATTAATTAATTGTTGTTGGTGCTTGGTGTATTCTAATATAGTGGCCTGCCTAATCCTTAATTGCTACATAATTCCAACCAAGTGTGCTTAACTAAAATATGTTTATAATCACTATCTGACTAACAGTCCAACATCAAGATTCTTTTGCTTGTACTTCTTTTTTTTTTTTTTCTTTTGCAAACAAAAAAACAAAAGAATACAAAATATATGATTTACAAAAATACAAGTAAAAGAAACAAAAGTAATTAAAATATAATTTAATTCTTTTATTCTTTTCTTAATCTTAATAGTAGCAACATTATAAATTTTTTTCTTCTTGATAGAAGATAATAGTAAAAAGTGTAGTTAGTACACTTTTACTTTTGCTATTGTTACCTTATGGTAGCTATTTTTACACTTTTAGCAGCAATAATGTTTGTTATTAGTTTTTGCGCACGGGACAAGTGATTCAATATTTTTCTCTCTTAAGTAATGTGGAAAATTTAATCCTCATGGATGAAATAAATAATTATTGATAGTACTTTATCTTTTACTAGATTGATTCGGTGTGAGCACGATTTATTTATAAACCAATAAAGTGAGGATAGATGTGATTAATAAAAAAAAATATTATTATTTTCAATATTTCTTGTAATTATATATAATAATCAATTATAAAATTGATTAGTAGATTTCGTAATAAGGAGAGTAACAATTTTATATATTTTTCTGCTATTATGGAGTTTCCTAGTATTAGGCATCAACTCTGATACCAGCTTTTGGACATCATCTCTGATACCACTTGTTGGGCCCTTTCAACCAATTAAGAGAAAATTGACGCAGCGGAATTATCAAAATGGGACACACAGAAATTTACGTGGTTCACCCTCAACTGTTTCGGGCTACGTCCACGGGACAAACTCCGAATAATTCTTCCACTATTAAAAATAGTAGGTACACCAAGAGAGTAATACAAAAATAGTGGTTCCCCAAGTGTTTCCCAAAAATACCCCATAATAATTTTCTCACTATTTTTCCCTCCCCTAGTTTTAGGAAGATAACTGTCACGCTACATTTTTTTTCTTCCTTTCTGCTGTGTATTTTTCTTGAGGCTTAGCTACCTCTATTTATAGGAGAGGTCACGAGAGAGCCTCCATTTTGTCAAAAAAATTGCATGCTTTGTTAGACTTTTCCTTTTCTTTTTTTTCTTTCTTCAAAGAACACGTTTTCTTTTTTTTTTTCTTTTTCAAAACATGTGGGTCCCACATATCGGAGGGACCCACAACAACGTTATTAATTATATAATAGTATTATCTCTGTTATTATATATATATATATATATATATATATATATATATATATATATATATATATTATTTAAGGTTTTTGCATACGAATTAAAAAAAGTAATAAATATTAAATTTTAACAAAAATAAAAATCAAAAGACTATATTTGTAATAGAATGGTAAACCTGTTGTCGGACTTAATTAATCGTTCTTTGTTGTTCAAAATGAATGGTTTCGTTGTTGCATTAAGAAATAAAATATCTAATGAAGTATTGGAATCATAACACGTGACTTATTTAAAAATTAAAAAAAAATTATAAAATGACAGATATTAAAAAAATAGAAGGGTATTAATTATCATATTTAATTTAAGAAAAGGGCAATTGATTAAAGTTAAATATTTGATTTGTCATTTGACATGAAATGCAAATTATGCAATATGTGATAGTGGCAAAAATGGACCCCCAACGAAAAACCGTGTGCCACAAATGGAAACGCTAATGAACCTATCATAATCACTGATAATGGCATGTAAGGGGACAATGAATATGTCATATACACTATAGTCCACACATTTTGGTTATGCCGTCTTTAAGATGCAAATCTTTTAATAATTTATGTTTGAAATATCATTTTACTTAAAGGGAAGTGTTTTATATATTGGCCACAACATATAAAAATAAATTAATAAACTTTAATTAAACAATTTATTGAAAATTAATTCATATCTGAGGATGTTTGATGTAAAATAAATTATTTAAATAGTAAATTTTGAATTTTTAATATTTATTTTTTCAATAATTAATAGCTAGCTAATAATTCAATAAGAAATTAAAAAAAAAAAAGAGAGAGAAAGAAATGCATCTAAATATTTAGAAAATTATATATTTGACCCCAGTATTTATGAAAAAGTTTAAAAATCTTATGTAAAATCTAGTGGATAAAAAAAATTATTTTCCACCAAATCCCATTTTAACTCTTTTTTTATAGTGGAGATACTTGCATTAATAAAATTACATTTAATAATACATGATTGTGCCATATATCTAATAGCACAACCTAAAATCTTGTCTATACTTCTAATTACAATGCAACATTTCTTTTATATTTTGGCCTAATGTATTAATTTATTCCAAACTTACCAAATCGGTGCAATTTCACTCTATTATGAATTTCAAGCTAATTTCACCTTATTAAGGTCGTTAATAAAATGAAATTGATAGGAAGGTCACAATAGAATAAAATTACCGGAATTGGCAAAATTTTGAGTAAAATAATATATTAGGCTTTTTGTTTTTGCCAAATTGTTAAATTTAAAATTTGTATCAAATTTGGAAGAATGTTATATAAGTCTTCACGTATATTTTTCAAACCTAACTCTTTAATTTGCAAAAACAAATTTAGAACTTTGTCATTTTCCTTCACCCAAAATTATCAATATTTCCTCCGTTCTCAAATATTTATGACGTTTGAAAAAGTATTATGTTTCACAATACTTGTTATATTTGCCATTTCACAAATAATAATTTTTTTATTTTTATCTTTTATATATGACCAATGGTGATTGTTTCACTTTCTCAATAATTTATTGTAACTTCGATAAGTTAAGGGTGATATAATCTATTCACTTAATAATTTATTGTAAATTAGACAAATTGAATTATTTTCTTAAAGGACGTGGATATCTAAATATATGACAAATATTTAGAAACGGAAAATATATAATAAGACTTATTCTTGAGAATTAATGCATTAATTATGTACACTTTATATTTTAATGATGAAAAACATAAAAGATCTAAAAGCTAAATATCAAATCCAAATTTTTTTGAAAGGTAGTATATATCAAATCTGAATTGAATAAATGGAACATAATAAAAAGATTCATATTCATAATGTGTAACATCCTTTCCCGGTCCACCCGTAAACCCGAATGAACCGAGTCGAGACGCTACAAACTGGTTGACTGTATGGTCTGACATGCTGATATCAAACCTTTACTCCAAAAGCTTGAGCTCCTCTGAGCTTCTTTTCTCTACACTCTTAGAACTCCCTTCACCTATAAATAAGAATTCTTATGAATTCTAAAATAATAGCACCAAATGATTCAATTATGAACTTCAAGAAGGTTTACTTACTTGAATAAAAGAGAAGTTGAAATTAAGGCTTAACTACCATGAAAATTGAAAGTAAGGTGGAAGAGGAAAGGAAGAAGATGAAGATAAACATGAAAATGGGAAAGTGAAATGGGTATTACGGGTAGGCCATCAAAAATCAAGGGATTTGTGTGTAAAAGTTCTAAATGGTACCTCAATTGTTAACAGGCTACAACTTAATACCCAAGCTCAATCTTTTAATGCAAATCACTCCTCACCTACATGCTTTAATCTTTTTCTCTCACTCAAATCCACTTACAATCTCATTCTACCTTAACCGGGTTTGGTTCAACTCGACTCAACTCAACTACTCAACTCTATGCTAAGACTCGACTCGGAGTAGATGTCACATAATGGAGCAGCTATGTACTTCCTTCATATAAAAAGAAGTGGGCCAATCAAGATTTTGGAAGTGTAAAGAACAGTATTGGGGAGCCAAGCTAAAAAATGACAACTTAATAACATTTATATATTTTTTATTTATTTAGTATTCGAAATCCACAATTTAATTAATTTAAATTTACACCAAATAAATCATAAAAGGATAAACCATTTTATATTAAATATTTAAAAATACTTCATATTTACTGTTCGAATTCAAAACTCTAATTAAAAAATAACGGATATCTATTTTCTCATTTCGAAGTTAGGTGGAAATTATATACTGTTGACTAATAACAAGACAACTTAGCAATGACAATGGTTGATTTGAATCTCATTAAAAAAATATTTATAAATAGAAAATATTACAAAACTTCGATTATTATTCAATATTTTACTCAAAAGCATGCGCGCTGATTTGATATGCGAATGGGTCCCACGTGGCCTAGAGGGTGTACGTTCGAGAAAAAACGGTGACCTATATGATGATGTGGCACAACCACAGCGGTCCAACTCAGACATAGAGTGATGCAACAACCGCCAAACTACATGACAAAGAAAATGCGACCTCGCGGGTCATGCCACCAAACAAAAACCAAACATTAATTTGCAAGTCCAATCGCTGAGGAAGAGAGGAACGGAGCGGAGCGGAGCCGCCAACCACTGACTTTGGCGTTTGCCAAATTACGTAATTATCCCCCAAGTCAATTAGTCTCGTGAAGTTTGACCTTGTAAAGCCTCTCTAAAAGCAAAATGCTAGTTGGCCACTTGCTTGCAACCATATGCGGTGACCCCAATCGATGCAACGGAAGGTTCAGAGATTTTTTTTTTTTTTTTTTTAAAGATAATTCAATTAACATATAGTTAGATACGTGAGAGTACATTTTTAATTGTGAGGTGGAATGAAATTTCGAAATGCAATGTGGGCTGCTACTTTGACCAGGAAAGACAAGTAGCAGAAAACTAGTAAAAATCTGATTGGTTGATTGATTATTAGCCTTTGTTAGTGATGGCCAGTTAGACTTTCTTGGTCATCACGATGCTTAATGCTTTTGCATATTCAAGTTAATCAAACTATATCGAAAGAAAAAGATTACTAAAGAAAGAAAGAAAAAAAAAAAGTAGTTTCCTTTAATCATTTTTTATTATATTGGGATATAGCACAGACAAGGCTTAAAAAATAATGTACGGTGATTAGGCAACTTGATTTTTCTTAAAGTGGAGTGATAATTTTGTTTAATACCTGGCTTTGGCAGCATAATAATTATGAATGTGGGTGTTGCTTTCACTATCACAAGCAATCTTAATCTATCACCTGCTTCCATTGCAGTTGCAGGGAAAAGAGGTAAGAAAATAGGAGTGATTTATAATTAATATTAATATAATAAATCAATAATGGAAGTGGTAGAGCACACCTTGCCTTCATGTCATGAAAATATCCGAAAACAATTAAATTAATATCTTTTGCTTTTGTTTCTTTCCTCTTTATTAGTCTTTCACTCTCAAGTTCTATGTTCATGATATATATATATACAGGGCCAACGATAGTTGTTCGACATCACCTTTTATGTTTTAGTTAGTACAAGCAAAAGTCACCCGCCCGTCTTGCCGCGGAAATTTTTTTTTTTTTTAAGGAAAAAAAAATATAAATCGGTTCATAAATTATAATCAAATTAATCTATTACAATTTGTATTTTTAAAAACTAACTATAAATCTTTAAATTATCATTTTATTAATTTTAAAAATGAAACTTTAAACATGTTTTTATGACTTAACAGTAATAAAATTCTTATTTTTTATTTAAATAGAAATATAATTTTCATGTTTTTAGATGTTAAGCTCTTCCATACATATGTCAAATAACATAAAATTTAACTGTCGATTAAACACTAAAAATTATATATTTAAACAACTTAAATTAAAATTAATGGTGAAAATTAAAAGTTCAAAAAACTTTCCATCAAATTTAATCAATTAAATATTTTTATAATTATAAGTAATAATATTCTTAATTTTCATTCATATGAAAATATAACGTTTCCACCTTTTAGATGTTAAATTACTCTCATATATACATATATTCAAATAATATAATATTCACATGTAGCCAAACACCGGAAATTATAACTTCCAATATTATTTTTTTGGTGTGATTCTAATAAGCAAATCCTTTCCTTTATTTATAATTTCACCAAGTGAAAAATATTACAGTATTATTTTAATTTAAACAACAATATTTAACTATATGTTGGAGCATATGGGTAATCTCACACAGGATAAATACAACTAACTAAACGAGTATATAATGTGAATGGTGAAGCAATAAAAAAAATGATTAGGTCATTTTGTGTTAAAGGTAAGCCCAACTCATTATAAGTTTAATATTAAATACATAATTGAATTGAATTTGATTAATTTACTCCTATGGTTAAAATCTCAATACTATATACGAAAATAAAACATAGGAGTGAATTTGTCACCACTACTTATAAATTTTAAGTAATAAAAATAAATTTTTACCAAAAAAAAAAATTTTGATGAAAGATAAACTCAAGTGAATTTTTATAATTTCTTTAAGTTAAAAAGTGTTAAAATAATTATTTAATGAAAGATAAACACAAGAGAATTTTTAATTCAACAATATAAAATAATTTATCATAATCTGAACATTTCCAAAACATGACGATTTATAAATACAATGCACCGGTGCAGGGATAGAGAAAATGACTACATATTGTATTATAAAATATCAAAACGAAAATTAAAAAAAAAAATCATATTTTTCACGGTGCATATTAGACTTCAAAATAATTTATTCTTTAATTATTAGTATTAAATTTATTTAGTTATAATAATAACAGATTACGATACTGACATTAGTCTGTAAAATAATTAGTTATGGAAAACAATACTAATAATTTGAAAGAGTTGCTATATATTCCGAAAAGACCACCGCGCATTAAAACGTGTAAACGATACAGCTATACGATTCCTTGATCCGCTGAAGATCCACCCAACCAAACAGAACAAATAAGGGTAATTTCGGGAATACACCAGCTAATGGCCACCTGAACTCAAAACAACCTTCCAAGTTACAACCCAACAAATAACAAGCTGCCGCTTATAAAAACAAAAGGCTTGCTGCTGAAATCCCGTCCCGTGCGTTCTCCTGGGTTAGGTTGCCAACTATCTCCACCGATTTCGGTTTCCGTAACCCTTGGACCATGGAACCACGGGCTCAACAACCGCCGCGATCATCTCCTCCGGCGAGAACCCCATCCACCACACTCGCCAGAACTCCCTCCGCCACCCTCCCCACCACCCTTCTCAATAGGTATGAACTTGTTAGATTATTGGGTCGCGGCAGCTTTGCAAAGGTTTATTCTGCTCGTTCATTGGTGGACAACAATATGGTGGCGATCAAAATAATTGATAAAACAAAGACGGTGGATGCTGCGATGGAGCCCCGGATCATATGTGAGATCTCCGCCATGCGACGCCTTCAACATCATCCTAATATTCTTAAAATACATGAAGTGATGGCTACCAAGACTAAAATTTACTTGGTAATGGAGCTTGCCCTAGGCGGCGAGCTGTTCTCCAAAGTTCTCCAGCGTGGCAAACTAAAAGAATCTAAGGCTCGCTGGTTCTTTCAACAGCTCGTCTCAGCTCTCCATTTTTGCCACCAGAATGGAGTCGCTCACCGTGACGTTAAGCCTCAGAATCTTCTCCTCGACGAAAATGGTAATCTTAAAGTATCTGATTTCGGTCTGTCGGCGTTGGCTGAGATCCAAAACGACAGCTGTGTCCTCCAGACGGCTTGTGGAACACCAGCTTTCACGGCGCCGGAGGTGATGGCACGGCGGGGTTACGAGGGTCCGAAAGTGGATGCGTGGTCTTGTGGAGTAATTCTCTTCTTTCTGCTGTCAGCTAAGTTGCCGTTTGATGATAGTAATCTCGCAGTCATGTATAAGAAAATTCATAAAAGAGACTATCAAATGCCTACTCCAATCTCAAAATCAGCTAAATCGATCATAACACAGCTTCTTGACCCGAATCCCACTACCAGAATGAGCATAGAACAGCTAATGAATCATTCCTGGTTCATGAAAAACTATGAGTTACCAACTCAAAGTAGCGTTTTCGAATTGGAAAATAACAAATTTTTTAAATTTGATAACTCGGGTGTTAATGCATTTGATATAATATCCTTATCTTCAGGGTTGGATCTATCAGGGCTTTTTGAGGCTACAAATAGAACAGAAAAGAGATTTACTTCAGCGGAGAAGGTGGAAAGAATTATGGAGAGGGTAAGAGAGGTTGGTGGAGGACTAGGGTATAGAATTGAGGAAGGGAAGGGTGGAGCAATTGGGCTAGGGAAAGGTCGAGTAGTTTTGGTGTTTGAAGTGTTGGAGATAGCAGAGAGGCTAATGGTGGTGGAAGTTAAGGTGGTGGGTGTTGGTTGTGGTGGTGGTGGGTTAGAGTTTGAGGAGGATGAATGGGGGCAGTTGAAGGATGGGCTTCAAGATGTTGTTCTTCAATGGCATAATTGACACGGTACGAAATAATAGAGTGTATGCTCTAATGGAAAACAAGATGATCTTTGTATATTGGAAAATTCCTTAATTTCAGTCTAGATTTTAGTTTTAAACTTGTATTAGATTTGTTTTTTGATCTTTCCTTTTCTACGTTTGTAAATTTAGTCTCGATTTTAGTTGGATTGGGATTTTACTTCTGTTTGCGTTTTTGGTTTGGCATATGGCATAAAAGCAGTACCTTTGTAACAAGAACTGCAGGTTTATGTTTCAGTAACCATAAAAGCTTTGTTTGATATAAATAATGTGGCTTCCGTGTCAAGGTTCAACTACCATCCAATTTGTGACGCATAAGCTTGTCTGATCTCCATTATTGGTGCTACATACTGTTGGCTTGACAAGACTCAAGATTTCTTTGTATGGAACAGAAATAGCTTGAAATAGCATCATGGACCTTAAATGTCTGTACAAAAATAACTCATTGGTTTTATCAATGCAATAATATACATTCATCAACTGTGGGTTCTATCAAAATGAAATAGATTCGTGAAAGCAATTAAATACAGATTCTGATTACGAAAGCAGTATACGCATCTTTATTTTCATCCATGAAAATGCAGAAAAAGGTGGGAGTACAAAGAAGGAAATATGTAGTCTACCACCTAGTTGAAAGTACAATCCACAGAGGCAATGAAATATATTCATGAAAGCAATTATAGTACAGATTATATAGATTCTGAATATACAGGTAGCTAGGTTCATCGACACTTGTATACACATTTTTATTTTCATTCATGAAAATGCACAAAATGGCGGGAGTACAAAAATGAAATGTACAATCTATCACCTAGTTTAATTATACCTACACCTAGTTTTTCCACTGAGAAATTTTGCTGAGATGTCAATTACACATCATCACTAACGTCATCATCATCTACCTCAACGACAGCAGAAAGATTCATCAACCACGCCTGCAGACCACTGTGAGGATCCTTCTTCGTCTTTGCTTTTAGCTTGCCAATGGCCTGTTTTGAGATTCCACATTTCACTAAAACTACTCCAAGAGATTTAAATGTGCAATCATCAGGCTGTATAGCAGCTGCTATCATTTCCTTGAAAGTTCCTACTGCCTCTTTGAGTTTTCCATCCAATGCATACAATCCGAGCACATTGTTATAGCTCAACAAATCAGTCAAAAGTCCCTCATTCCTCATATGTTTTGCAATTTGAATGGCTTCATCAAATCTACCAAGTCTTTTATACATGCATAACATCATTGCAAAAGTAAATTCATTTGCAACCCCTTTTCTCTTCATGCTCTCAAAAATCTCTTCTGCTTGTTTGACCATAGATTGCTCGCTGTAGAGATCTATCATACAATTTGAAGAATATACATCAGGACAAACTTCTGATGATTGAAGCAGTTTGTATGTTTCTTGTGCTTCCCTCAAGTAGCCAACTTTGGTATAGAGCTTGATCAAGGAGTTGTATATGACCGTATTTCCAGGCAAACCTGCTCTTCTCATAGCATCCACATAACTGATAGCTTCCTTTACACTTCCAGCATCAGCAAAAGCATTTATCAACACACCATAAACTATTACATCCGGCTTCACATCACAGCCAATCATCTCCTTATACAGCTTCTCTGCCATTTCTAGTTTACCCAGTTTCACAAAGCTTGAGATCACAGAACAATATTGGATGCAGTCGCTAACCAGTCCTGCCTCTTGCATCTTCTTCAGATAGCATTTTGCTTTGTCTGGCAAGTCAGCACTAGCCAAAATCTGAATCAGAGAACTATAACTACATTTATCTGGAACTACACCATGACTCTCCATACTATCAAACAAGCTACATGCTTTATCATAATTATTTGCCAAACCATATGCTTTAATCATCACATTGAACACAAGGACAGTAAGCTTGTTCTGCCCTAGACAGCAGGTAAAAACTTTTGTTGCTTCCAAAATATGTCCACGCTCCCCATATGCATCGATGCTGGCAGAATAACACTCGGAACTCATATTTCCGGTCAGATGAAATCTCCTGAACCATAACCATGACTTCTCAAGCATCTCAGCTTCAATGTACATTCTAGTCAAAGCTGATTGTGTATACTCATCAATCTCTAAACCCTTTTCATCCATTTCTGATACCAAATTTTCTGCATCATTGACCATGTGCCTTATTGAGAATGCATACAGGAGGGTACGATAACTCACAAGGTCTGGCTGTAATTTATCTTCCTTCATCCTTTTAAAGAAGCTAATTGCCATGTTTATATCATTGTGCTTAGCATGAAGGGAAATTAGAATATTATATGTCCTTGTATCAGGAAAGCATCGAAGCTCTTCCATCTTCTGCAAAAGTAAAGCCACTTCTTCAAGTTGGCCATGATTACCACAAATGTGAATCATTGTATTGAAAGTCACTGTTGTCAGCGCAATCCCTCTTCTAAGCATCTCCGCAAAAGTTTTGGAAGCTTCTTCTAGTTGCCCAGCTTTTCCATATGTATCTATCAAATTATTGTATGTGTATGAGCTCAAAGAAACATTCACTCCTGTCTCAATCTTCATTCTGGAACTTGCTTTACTGATGCCTTCATGCTTCAGAGATTCACCCATCGACCACTTCTTGAAAAAATCCTCAGCTTTTTGGAATTCCCTAGCCTTCTTGTACATTTGCACTATAGTTCCCATTGTTACCTCATCAGGTTCAATTCCTTGCTCGTTCATCTTCTGAAGCCAATAGAGTGCCTCTTCTTTAAGGCCACCTTTGCTATAGACATCAATCAATGTACCATATGTGGAATTGATAGGCAAAATCAGTTTCGCATTCATTTCATTGCACAAACATTGAAGGTGGCTCCATTGCCGTGCTTTGCCAAGAATCCTAATCATGATATTGTAATGAATCACATTCAACTCATAACAACCTTTTCTTTTAAACCACTCAAAAATCTCAAAAGCTCTTTCCCAACTACACTGCTCTTTCAAAATTATGCTCCTCTCTTTATTATTGAGTGTATCTTCCCAAGGTTTCAACGCCTCATCCAAATCTTCAATCCCATCCAAAGATTGCAAAATTGCTGGAATGCAACCGCCATAATTTGCCCATTTCGTCGAACACTTGGTGTGCACTTTCTCAATGGAACCATTACCATTCACCGCAATCAATTTAGGCCACAAACCCTTCTTTTTAGCAAATTTAGCAGCGTCGTCTGCGTTCCTCTGTTCTCTATCTGAGTTCTTTTCTAAACCCTGTTTCCGAAACTTAGGTTTATGAACAAAGGCAAATGCTTTATCACGACCATTGGACGTCTCAAGCAGTCTCTGTCCTCGAAATTTCTTGACAGAGTCAATTTTTTCTAATGGAGATAAAGAAGGTCCACTTTTTGTGGACACTGAAACTCCAACATTTGGTGAGGTTCTGGTAGTGGAGCTCGATATGAATAAGTAATTGCTATCTAAATATAGCTTCAAATACATTCTTCTTCTTTTTCTGAAATGGGTACGGAAGAGAAATCTAATATTCTTGAAGTTAGGTATTCAAGAATTTAACAGCATTGGGTAATCAAATCTTCAAATGTTAGGATGAACATCTATGTCGACTCAAAGTAAATCACATAAGCTCTTCTAGTTCTAGTTAATCAAGTTATCCAACATTTTTCTAGCAGTTTATGAAGACCCGAACGAGTTGATAAATGAATTTTCATTTCGGAAAATTATCATTTAGTCCTTTTTAATTTGATAAAACTAACTATCTCATTCCTATAATTTTCAAAAAATAACTAACGGGTCGTTGCGTATTAAAACTATATAACATTATAAAGACATTCATCTATTTTTAAAAATATAAGGACTTAATAGTTAGTTTTACTAACAAAAAGGATCGAATAGTAATTTTCTTCCTTTTTTTCTGTTAAAAAATTTGACGGACGACGTTAGTGTTGGGGTCCTTGTTTCCCTAAGGGATGTCTTGTACGTTTCCCGTTTAACACACGTGGGCTTCGAATTTTACTTGGAAGATTTAGAAATTTTACTTCCAAAACCTTTTTTTGAATATTGGGAACGGAAGAATTCAAATTTGAATATATTATCATAATGCAATTAGCAATAGATTATGCCTTAGTGTGTAAATAAAAAATCATATTTAGTATTTATAAGTTTTAATATGAAAGAAATTATGTCACTTTCTACGATATGATTTTGAGTGTGGAGATGTAACTTCATTTTTCTACCCATCAATGCATAGTAACCGAAACAGGAAATATCACTTATTAATATAAGAAATGCAAACTTCCACAATGGATGTGGATATATTGATCAAAGAAAAAAAGAAGTTTACAAGTGGATTTGATCCTCAATCTCTGTAATGGTTAGTACATTTTGTCTGTAAATGCATTCATTTGCAGTATTTCTTGAACCACACTCCAATGTTTAGGAAGCTTTCGAAGTCCGATTGTGGTCTGCAGAAAAAGAACATGTATCAAGCGTCAATCAGACAAATTAACATGGGGATTTGGCTTTAGTCATTTCTCTGTTCACTAGGACGCATAAGAATTTTGTGGCACATATTTACCTCTCGATTCCATGAACATCATTAGGAAACATGATGATTTTGACATCAACTCCTCTCTCTTTCAATGCCCGTGCATACTACACATTCAAAGATCGAAGTCATCAATTGATCGTATTATGAGAAATATTACATCCAGAAAATTCCCCCTACCCATGTTTGTGATTTTGAATCTTGTTATCATGGCAATGAAGATGTGTGATCATCCATGCTTTAGAAACAATAATCAAACCGAAAAATTAAAGTAAATTGTCAACCATGAAAATACTTGAAAAGGGTAAGTTATCTTACTTGCAAGCCGTTAGACATGGGAACTCGAAGATCCTGCGCACCTATAAGAAAGATTGTCGGTGCTTTGACCTGCATGGATCATAAAATATCAAGGTTCAACAGCCAAATTCTTGGTTAAAGTATGAACAGTTAGTCCCACTGTTAAACAAGTATGATAATCCAAAATACATGCATCATTGTTCTTTAAGGGAAAAGAAGTTGCGAATTTCAGAATTCCTGACTGAAGAAAGCAAGGTCATTATTACAGCCACTTCAGCTGCATAGTGGGGAAGTAGTCCAAATAATTCACGATAAATAAAAAAAAAAAAAAGAAATTTGTTTGCCATGCCAAGAAGGCTGAAATTCTTTATTCCAAAAACCTTTTGTTTTTCCTTCACAAAAAATGTTTTGCTCAAACCATAGACCAAAAGCACTGACTTTCACATGTTATAGCATTGGTGCACCCTACTTGTATCAATGCAATACATTCGTAGACATAATTGCCAATTAGCACAAATGCTGTAAGCCAATAGCATGCAGTTGCATCTTTGTGAATCTAGCTAATAGTAGGCACTAAAGTTGTACACCGGGAATAACCAAGCTCGCGGAATTCATTTTTACAATACATTTTGAAAACTAACTTTTTTTAGTTTATTTTATTTGGAGTTGGGCCATCATATACCTTTTTATTATTAGTTCTTCCAAAAGGAGCACCAGCATTAGCTATAAAACATCATAGTAGAAACTGGTCCAGAGTACCTTTGCAATGTGTGATATGGGAGACTTGCTGTGAAAAAGAGCCAGGTCTTCCACTGAAGGTGCTTCTGTAAATTTATTTTTTCCCTTAGTCCCATATGTTTCCACGTAGCACCAATCAGGGATGTCTGTTGTGCCAACCATTGATGCAAGATTACAAACAGGATTTCTTGCTGCTGCTGCAACGAACTTGTCAGGTGCCTGTGGAAAGTTAGAGAGAAATATCTCCACTTCAGAAGACATCCCTGCTATATCATATGAGGAAAATTGACTAATTAGGATATATTGGAATTATCGTGGTATAAACTAGTCTACCTGGCCAATTAAGTGTGTTGTAAGGAAGCCACCATGGGAACCCCCAAGCACAGCAATGCTAGATGGGCGAGCAAGACCAATTTCAATGACATGATCTATAGCTGTAAGTACATCATTTACATCCTGTTGATAATAAGCTAACAAGATGTCAGGATCCACCGCAAATCCCATGCTACAGACTCAGTGAATTTTATCTAAAGATACAAATTTGGACTTTGTTAGATAAAGAATAAAGAAGGGAAAAAATGGTGGCAGGAAAGCAGACCTTGTCCTGAAACTACTTTTACACAATTAAGAACAACATGTGTGTGTGCGCGTGCACGCATGAGAGAGAGAGAGCAAGAGAGATGAAAAAGATAAAAACAGGAGGAAGTGAAGAAATCACGAGTACCCTCCTATAGAAACAAAAAGGGGTCTTAAGGAAATAAAACCCAATTGACGCAAAGAAGCCTCAGCTTCAATTTTAAAGAAGCAAGCACCTGGGATCCAACTTTCCCTGGAAGAGATTGCAATGCTTCCTCACCAAATCCTAACGAACCTCTGAGATAAATTACATTGTTAGAAAATGATTAAGTAAACATCAATGTAGGCCATAAGTTGGTAATATGAGTTCATAATTAAAAGTGACTTCTGAATAATGCAAAGGAGAAAACAAGCAGGGCTCAAATGAACTTTACAGTGTTTTCTGATTATATAAGTAACAGCAATTAGCAAATAAATTGTACTTTTGAGCACATATTTTGCAAGCAAAAAAAATTTCTGTGGAAACAACTTAAGATATTTAGCTGCATATTGAAAAGTCATGGAATGGTAGTAGATGTATTAAGACAATCACAAAAATTTCATTCCACAAAGCACGGCAGACTCTCCTGGAGCATAATGAAATGTGATTAAACTTAAAAAGAAGTTCAAGACTTTTTCTTACCTGTAATTCACAATCAACAAGCTAAAACCTATAGAAGAGAGAAATGCCAAAGACTTTGAGAAGCTTGACACAGAGACGGAATGTGGACCTCCGTGAAGCATTACTATCAGGGGATCAGAAGCACCATTCTTCTCAGAATTGGAAGATACAAATATAACTTCAAAAGGTTTGGTAGCACCTGAGGAGATATATGTATATACAATCAATTCTATCAACATGGAAAAGGAACTATGCTTGCTACTCACATTGCAAAGATATAATTTATGCTCATGTAGGAAGTATAATTTATATTTTGCTTTATCTTTATAAGATCTGTTCAACTCTAGCATAGGATGTATAATTTATATTTCTGCTTCTGTTAGGCCATACTAAAGGAAAATGATAGAATCGCAGATATAGATACTTTATACTCTTTTTGGATACATGAGAAATGTTTCAAAACATGAAGGAAGATGTCCAGTTTTGTTTTTCATATAAGATCAATCCAACCACAGAAACACCATTATCTTTTCTTTCCATTAAATAATTCATGAATTTGACCAGTTTCAATGTACTTTTCTCTGAACCAGTGTTCAGATTACAGAGACAAACTGGACGCGATGAATAAGATTCATAATCCACATATTCTTTAGCATTTGAATTGCTTTCTTACAAAACAACCAGTATAAGTACTCCCACTTCACATGCCAATTGACGTAGATCATGAATAAGTATACATGAAGCAATGTCTTTCTTTCTTCTTCTTGAGAAGGTTTTACCAAACAGTTCAAATTTTCCAGCAGCTGTTTTGATTATCACAAAGAACAAGAATGCTACATACAAAGTACTAACATCATAGGGACACATATTATGCTCTGAATGGGGTGTCAGAATTAAATTAATATTAGGATGCATCAGAAATATGATACCTATCTTTGCGTCAATTGGTTAAAGACAGAACTCAAATTGCATACAGTACCTTTTGCCAGGCAACTGGAAACATCCTTGACTGGAATCTTCAATATATCGAACTGACGAGACAAGAGCAGTGATCTAACCTATGTCAAGAAGGGGAAAATGTAATTAAAGGATCATCTATATGTGACAAGAAATGTATGGCATACTGTATGAAAGCTAGTAATACATACTTTCTCAGAGCATCTGGATATTGGGCTTGAGACATCTGACCAACTCCATGTGGCATTTTTAGTTGCTTTCTCAATGAGAAAACCATACCTGATTCCAGGCACATCCACTGGACTGCTAGACACTGGCAGAACAGAAAAAAAAAAGGAAATCCTTTCTTTCAGTTCCTTTTACTTCAATAGGACCTTAAATAAGGAACCCAGCATTGGGCTTTACCAGCAATAATGTTGTCCCCATCCAGAGCAAGAAGATTCCATGAAAATTTTGAGTCAGAAGGACTAATGCGCTTCAAATCCCCACTGTAGTTTGACAATCGTACCATGAATTTAATTATTGAACAAGATTGTTACCATTAGAGATCATCCACATTGGAAAACAGATTACTCCTAGCATTTACCTTAACACATTCACAGAAAGTAAAACTTGACTGCTGTGCCACACTGAAGATAAAATCATAGTACATCCATCTGAAAGCCATGGATTTCTGAGAAAACCTGAACAATAAAGCCCAGGAAAACCACCATCCTCTGCATACTGCACAACAGGAATCTGCAAGAATTATGGAAGATGACTGTCAGTAAAATATCTTCTTGTCTATAGACAAAATACTTCATTGCAAGAATAGAGCTTTTCTTGCTATCCTCAGAAAAGGGCAAAAATCGTACAAAGTTCAATGGTGAGAGTAATGGAGAAAGGTCCTTGAGCTACTGTATACTTCCATTTCCCTTTATTTGATAATTCAAAGGTGAGATTTCAATAAAGCTGTGCGGGTTCCATACAAAGATAAAAGTAAATATTTTTCCTTTGAAAAAAACAGCATGAATTACAAGTTTCATAATTGAGCAGCTGATGTCAATTGTACCTTGCCACTCTCCAGAGAAAGAAGGTATGCATTGCCATCGATTAATAAATATGATATCAATCGTCACTATATGCAAATGTCTACTTATAATATGTTTAATATCCCAGAAATACAACAAACCCTTTTCCCAGCCAAATAAAAAGGGACAGAGAGAGAAACACAAGCCAAACAAAATTTTCTGATTCTGATTACTTGTTACGTGAGCTCATAAAGCGAAGTAAGTGCCTAATCAAACATAAAGAAATCAATAATTATAACTTTCTCATGCACGTACAAGAAACCAAGCAATTACACATGAAATTAGTAATCTTAAAGTAGACCAATTGAATTCACCGAATTTAAATTAAAAGATAAAACATGAAGGGCTCACCACATCAGCAACTTTTGCAGCTGAGCTCAACTGTCTGTTGACTGGCCATTCAATTTTGTGAAGTGAATCTGTTGCTGAATGCGCCCCAGAATCTACAGAAGTTTTTGCAGACATAAACACAAGGAACCTTCCATCTGGACTAGATATGGGAAACAGACATATGCATGATAAATTAGCAATCAGCTAGAAGGACGTTAATTAAATTATATTTATCTTATAAAGTAAATCAGTTGCTGAATGCATCTGAATTTATAGCAAAGTAAAATATAGGGGACCTTCCTCACATGCCATGATGTGAAAAAGACATACATGATATACTTACATGCAATCAGCTGGAAGTATGCTGTTGAACATAGAAATACTTCAAATATTGAGAAAAGTTATGACTATACACATTGCCTAAAAAATAATTGTAGGAAGAATTTGTAAACTATAAATTCAAAGAAGAAATCACATGAAAATCCATCAACTTAGAATACATTGAGAAGAGAGAAAGGATGATAGGAATAAGTATAGCGTGACATTATATAATCCAGTCCCAATCACATTGTAGGAGTTCTGACACAAAGAAATGGGTTGAAAAGGATAAGGTTTTATTGTCTACATTGAAGTCCCCATACCAAGCCTTAGAGTGGCATACCTGAACAATGGAAAGAAGGCACTACTTATGCTTTGAGTTAGATTGATCACAGGGGAACCTTCGTTGGGATTATCTCTGGAATATTACAATAAATAAGAAGTTAAACATATGCCACAGGTGGAAAACTTCACCTCCTTGAAATTATTCACAAGCAAAAAGCTGCATTATATGAGCACTTCAAAAACAAGTAACCCACTTGAATTCAGATTTATTGGTCTCTGATTTATAAACTGGAGATTGGACTGCATATAATGCACAAGGCCTATTATAGCAGTATTTTATGCCAAGCTTTCTTGGATCCGATGACCAACCAACAAAAACTAAATACTGATATGCTTCAGTTGATGGAGCCCAAACAACTTGGCCAATGCTCAAGGACTTTGCAATTCCTTTAACAGGTTGTACTTCTCCGCTGTTGCAAAGTAAGGCAAGTTTTGAATAAAGGCTTGGAGATGCAAATATAAACTATAATTTACCTTACGACAACGCAAAGCACAATAAATATCAGAAGTACAACACCTGGTAGTGCTAATGACAAAGACCGCAGGCTGCCTTTTTCCTGCGTAAGTCTCTCCCCAATCCTCCTCCCATTCCCCTTGACCTTTCCAGCTACTACAGTCCTTATCTGTGGACGCACTGCTATTTTTGTAGCCCAGACTACTAAATGTAGGCTTGGATGGAGATGGTTCCTCAGCAACATAAGCAATGAATGTTTCATCAGAGTTCCAAGATATTCCCTCAAACCTATACAATAAAAGAAACTCAACATTTGAACGATGTGAAAAATATCACAAAAGAAGTGCTACTACAACTATTGCTCCTATCACCAGCTCAACTTCAGCAGTTATCGCGCTTAAAATTGATTGACTTCCACAACTAAAAGACATGGATATACCGAGAGAAAAGTACAGCAGCTTATCAATAAATACTAGATGGAGGGACCAATGAAAAACTAGATTTACATGCTTACCATCCATCAGTATATACTGAACCATGAACAGATTGGGGGATCTGGAATTCCTTTTCCACTTGACCCTGGCTCCAGATTTCAAAGTGAGTGGGAGATTCATTTTCAGGATTTCGGATTACAAGAAGCTGTGAACCAGATGGTGATGGAACTATTGTAGACACACCAGCCATCTCAATGGGAAACGGGGCCCACTGAAAGTTCACAGAACTGGTACTCTCTTTTGAAATAGTAGAAGATAAAATAAATTTCCTCTTCTTGTTAGCCAGAAGATTCGGCTGGCTGATCGAGAAAATTGCCTTGGAGCCCATTCCTGTGCCAAATGTTTTGCATCTAAGTAATTAATGACAGACACAATGGAGTGAACGGTAACCCAGAAAAAAATGCGAAGTTAAGAAAATAAAATCATACCGCTGGTACACTTAAAAGTCCATGCCTTGTCAATACTGGAAATGCTAGTGAACTCTTGAAGCAACTTGGACTGGGAAGCATACTCTTCCACAGTACTTGCATCTATTCCAAGTGGCAGGACATCTTTTGAAGCATCCATGGCCGGAATGGTAAAAAATCTTTTACTACAAATCAATAAGAAAATCAAAACAATAGAACTCAAAGTAAACAACGCTGGAAATGGACATGAATTATCCGATCAGAAACAAAAATATAAATTTGTAAGTGAGAAAGTATAAAACTGCCATACGAAAAAAGATTTGAGAAGATCAGTGTCTAGAAATCTAAAAATTACGTAAAAAGCTCTCCCACACACACTCTCTCTACAAATAATAATAATAATAACAAACCAAAGGATGTCCAATTGCGAAAGAAGCAACATAAACAATAGAGCTAGAAAAACAGAAAGCAGGGGAAGAAAAATTTAGTGACTGCCATAAAAGAATTCCGACATAAGTGAATCTTTTTTGTATATGAACCTAAAGCCAGTTCCAATAATTTCTTTTTCTTTTTGATGCAGGTCAGCTTTAATAATTTTCTCATTGCATATATATTTCCAGGTTCACAGCTTTAATATATGATTAGGCTGCTTAAAAACAAATCATTTCATTTCAATCTCAACAAAAAGGTATGAAATTTTACTCTCCATTAAGATTGCAATACATGTTCTTCTCCATTAATGAGAACATATTTAATTCTTTATAAAAAATTTGAAGAAAATCAAATTCCTCAATCAAACCAAAAAAAAAAAAAAAAAAAACAAAATTAACGAGTTCGAAATAGAAATATCTATCGAGTAGCAGCTTAATAAAAAGAAACAGAAACTAGTTTCTCTGCAACAGGCGATGAGAATAGATTCAACGCAATGTAATGAAGAGGAAAAGAGAAATGAATCGCTTACATGGAAAAAGAGAGAGGAGACCTGAGTGGGAGAATGAGTATAGGAGACTGAGAAGAGATAAGAGGAGGGAACAAAGGAAGAAGAAATTTCGGGCAGCAAGCCCAATCACGTCTGGTGATAGAGTGTTGTTGCAACATGTATCGCCTTGCCATTTGTAGATTCCCGTCCGTAGATTTTTCATTTTACAAATAAAAAGAAAAAAAAAAAAAATTCTCGATGCTCAATTATTGGATAGAATAAATATTTCTAAACCGTAAACAATATTAGCTTTTGCTATTACGTCATGGATAAAAATATTCACTGGTCAAATAATATAATTTGAGAAAAATAGTCGTAATTGTTTCTATTTTACTTTTCTTTTCGTGAAAAAAATATCAATTTCCTTATTTGTATTAAATTGATAACTAAGTATTATTAAGCGATTTTTCTAAATGAAATAAATTTAAATCTCATATTGAATTGTTTAACTTCGATTTTGCAATTATCTAATTGGTCAAATTGTATATAAATTACTTTTTATAAAAAAATAATAATAAATAAAAATTACAATTGATTGTTGATAATTTTATAGCATCCTATATGGAGGTAATTGATATTTGAAAAATCCATTTTGTCCCGTGATCTATATTGTTCATCTAATATTGTTTTTGAAAATTGGAATATTCCATGTCATCAATTATTTTCCATTTTTCTTTTTTACTTGTCTTAGCATATATTCCTTTTTTTTTATTCATTTTGTCGATTCTTACCACCGATTTCATCGATAATAGTGTCACGATTCACAATAGCATTATAAACCAATGAAGCCATGCCGACCTCTGGTTGGAATCGAGTTCTAACTCGTTTATAATTTACAGTTAAAAAAAGTTTTTTATAGTATAAGTTCAAATTTAATTTATTAAATTTATCGAATAAGTTCAAATAAATTTTCCCTCTAAAAACTTAAGAGCAGCTTAATGTATTTACATCTTTAACCATGACCTTCACAATCATTGGCCACCATATTGGCAAATGAATTTGGCGAGCCTATGGATTTGACCCTCAGTAAAATGTTACTGATAATTAGTAGAGTATTTTGAAGTACCTGTCGTTTATTGTTGAACATTTTGTTCACTTGAAACGACTAAACCTTTGAATGCGAGAGAGTATGTCGTACTGAGAGTAAATATTTATCGTTTAGGACAGCAAAGTTATTCCAATCGAATAAAAGTGACACGAAGTTGGTGCATTTTCATCGTGACCACCAATGAGAAATTACCACGTTTCCAAAAGGAGCATTTGAAGAGGGAAAAAATAAAAGGCGGGCATTAAAAGGCTAAACAAACAGAAAAGAGATAAGGCAAAATATGGCAGTTAGTTCTTCAATCTCAGTTCTCTTGGCAAATCCAGTGCCCAGAATCTGCTCCTGCAAAATTGAAACTGGGATTAGGGTTTTGAATCACAAAACGCTGAAGTTTTATGAGAGGTTAGGCAGTCGATTTAACTCAACAAGGCTAAATGCAGCTGGATTGTCTGAGATAGAACCTGATCTAAACGAAGATCCAGTTGACCGTTGGGCCACTCCCAGTATTGACCCTGTACATCTTATTTCCTCTTCTTCTTGTAAATTAAATATGTGTTTGCAGTGTATTAGGTTATAGTGCTCTAATACACTATTTTAAAATCCAGGACGATTTTATATATGGAGAGTATGATGGTCATCACACCTACTTCGAAGGCGAAGAGAAGAGTAAGCTTTTTAGGGCCAAATTTTTTGTAGCGGTTTCTCTTTGATTTTGAGTTAACAGATTGCTTATGCAATTGGAATATGGGGTTTCTATTGGAGTGTGTTTGGACCTTTTACACTGTTGCGAAGGAATTGAACCTTTTTTTTTTTGGTTGATTTTTTTCAATCAGGAACATTTTGGGAATTAATTGCAGAAGATTATAATGCAGTAGAACCTCCAACTGGTTTTCAGGGTATGACTGACTGACCATCACAATTTTTTTTGTCGTTTGGTTCACACTCTGTCTCCACGTTCAGGTAAAATTCACCTGGAAATGCAATATACTTCCGCTATCCAACCACTTGTCGATCATCTATCACAGACATTTTGATAATATTGTGACACTACAGTAGATTAAAGACGATAAATTTTTTAATTATGTTTTTGCAGGGGTTATTTCATGGCTTTTCCTTCCAGCAGTTGCAGCTGGAATGTATTTCGACGTGCCGGTAAATTTAAATTTCTTTAGTGCAAAATTTAATTGTTAAATCAAAAGCCAACAATTGACTTCAGGAAAATCTTGTTTTGCTATGACTGAGATAGTTTTTATGTGATATCTTGTGATTTAGGGGGAGTATCTATACATTGGAGCAGCTTTGTTTACAATAGTATTTTGCATAATAGAGATGGATAAGCCAGACAAGCCTCACAATTTTGAACCTCAGATATATAATATGGAAAGGGGAGCTCGTGACAAGTTGATAAGTGACTATAACTCCATGAGCATCTGGGACTTCAATGAGAAATATGGAGATATCTGGGATTTCACCATAGAGAAGGATGACATAACAAAGAGATAATTCTTGGAGAAAAGAATTGTAATTATTCCATCTTGTAAGTTTTCAAGTCAAACTTGTTTATCAGCATTAATATTTGTTTAGATTAAATAAATTACGTCTTCATATCTTTGAATGATGCTATTGGAATTGCTGGAGTGGGTTAATTACAGGATGGCATTGATGAAGATCATGTTTGACATTGAGGTAGAAAATGCATTTCTGGATTTTAGATGTTGAAAAAAAAAAACAATTTGAAATTTTTATAAATGAATATATATAAATTTAGATTAAAAATAAATTTATAGACAATGTTTTACATATTTTTATTCTCCATAAGAACTCAAATAATATGCTAGTAAGATACTGTTTAGTAAAATGCTATAGATAATTTCCCACTAATAGTTTTTCAATAAAATATTGTACAGTAGTCTGTTTGAACTTGGTGGATCTGGTTTTGGGTATGAACTTTTCAAAAAGCAATTTTTTTCTTTTGGAAGCAGGTGGGTGGTTGTCAAACAAATAATCATATTTATGTGGACTTGGGAGCATCTCGATCCTTAATTGGTCGATAATTATATTCCTGATTGTAATCTTTTAGACCTCAAAACTATCTTGCTTTCCTAATTTATGCTGCAAGTATGCACCATTTTCTTAAATGAGGGGGCTTCATCAGAACTCTTCTTCCGTGATATGTGTAAGTTCTATATTAAAATCACAGGATCTTTTTAACTTCACTGTCCTTCGTCCCACTGGATAAGTGCGGTTCTGTCATTTTCTTGCTACTGGTCGAACGATCTTAATCTTAAAATTAATGATGCTGGCCCACATAACATGTGCCCCAACAAAAAGTCTGTTTGTAGAAGCTGATCTTTCCCATACGGCACGCCTCCATTTCCAAAGCCATCCCAGGATTAGATAGTAGCCAGTAAATTTCTGCCAGAAAACATTATAGCAGAAAAAATGTCAGCTGCCTCAAAACTTCAATTTTTATTTTCATCCTGCGATACAATTCAAAATCATCCAATTTGGTTCAACATGCTGGCATCACTTGCCTAACGTGTCGGGTTTTTCTCTTGACCTATTTTTAACAGTCCATCTTTGGGACTTCTTTCTTTTGATAATTTTAATTACACATGAAGGTGAAAATTATATTAAAAAAAAAAAAAAGAACAGAAATCACTGTTCTTGGTGGCCAATTCCATCCGTAGATTTATTGAGGATGACAGAAGACAAAAAAAAGGACACAGTCAAGGGTGGGATTCACCAGCTAGTGGGACCCATACCCAGTCGATGGAGAAGGTGGAAAAACAGCAACTATGTTTGACTGGAAACGTAGAACCTTGACGAGATGAGATTTTCCACCTTCAACTTCTGCTTACATGGACAGCTCTTATAAACCCAACACAGTGCACTGCGAGAAGGTCAAAGAAACAGAACCAGATCAGACCAGAAATGAGAACCAAAACTCTTCCATTCTCTTCTCTCCTCATCTTTCTTTGCTTTAATTATATTCTCAACCATTTGCAAGCGCAGCCAAGCACTGAAGGATTCACCTGCACCGTAAACCTGACTAGCTATCCATGCCAAACCTATGCCTTTTACAGAGCCATGGCTCCTGACTTCCTTGACCTGGGTTCCATTGGTGATCTTTTCTCTGTTAGCCGTCTAATGATATCAAAACCAAGTAATATCTCCTCTCCATCTTCACCTCTAATCCCTGGCCAATCTCTATTTGTCCCTTTATCATGTTCTTGCAATACTGTTAATATCACTACTGGTGTATTTTACTCTTATGCAAACCTCTCATATACAATCAAGAAAGGTGATACCTTTTACATGGTCTCTACGAATTATTTCCAAAACCTTACTACATATCAGTCGGTTGAGGTTGTGAATCCTACTCTTGTCCCGACCAATCTTTCGATAGGCCAAAACGTCATCTTTCCAATATTTTGTATGTGTCCTAATCAAACCCAGTTGCAAAATCAGGTCAATTATCTGATCTCTTATGTGTTTCAACCTTCTGATAACTTATCACTAGTTGCTTCAAGGTTTGGAGTTGAAAGACAATCTATTATAGATGTTAATGGCAACAGAACGCAACCGTTTGATACCATATTTATTCCACTCAATAAACTTCCACAATTGTCACAACCTGTAGTTGCTGCTTCTGTGTCTTCTGGGAGGAAAGAAAGGAAAGGTTTGATCGCCGGGTTGGCAGTTGGGCTTGGAATTAGTGGAATTTTGTTGATTTTGATGAGTGGGTTTTGGGTTTATAGAGAAGGTAAGTTGAAGAGGAAAGAGAGGGAAGAAGATGAGGAGGAGCGGAGGCTGCAGATGTATAGAGGAGAGAAAGGTTTAAAGGACATGGAAGCTAATTTGATGGCAGATGTTTCAGATTGCTTGGATAAGTATAGGGTTTTTAAGATAGAGGAATTGAAAGAAGCTACCGATGGTTTTAATGAGAATTTCTTGATTCAAGGGTCTGTATATAAGGCGTGCATTGAGGGTGAAGATTATGCTATCAAGAAGATGAAATGGAATGCCTATGAGGAGCTTAAGATCTTGCAGAAGGTAAAAGTCCTCTTCAAATTTATATAGTACATTATACCTTTTCACTTTTTCTTTGTTTTCTCAATTCTTATTATAGGATCAGAGTGACACAATCCTTATAGTCTTCAAAAATCTTTGCTGTTCTTAAAGATTGAGCCACTAATAATTACAAGCTATTGAATTAAAGATGATTAATTAAGATCATAAGGTCATCTATTATACTACATGGTAGCATAAACCTGGTTGCACGGGAATGTGATTAAAAATAAAGAAAAACTTGTATAAAAAACTGAATTATCCTAATAGACAAGGACATCAGTCTATGACTTCTATTAAAATTTGCAATTCTATAATTCTCATAACTAAAATAATATTTTGGTTAGGTAAAATGACCTGTCTGTTTTGTTGGTTTTAATGTTTTAAATTGTGGCATTCTATTGTTGGTATGCACCAGTTGGAAGACTTTAGTTTAAAGTTATAAATATGGCTCCGGTTTCAAATAATAGAAGGAAATTGGCATTATAGTGAGTCAGCCTGCCCCATTTCTTTGGAATGTACTATTTTGAATTACTCACACACAGATGCAAAACAATATTCAAATGTTTTTCTTGTTCTCTTCCTTTTGAAATCAAAATGAATGATTAAATAAAGTCTCTGAATGCTTCCACAGAAGTGAACTCTTCAATTATTTCCATGGCGCTTTAAGGCATATTTCAGACTATTATTATGGTGATTTGTGAGACATGAAAGCCGCAACTGGATACTGATCAGAAAAACATTAACCATCAATTGTCTCATTTATTGAAATCCTGAATTATGCTGAAAATATAGAATGGATTTAAGTCCAAAAGGGATGAAATCAAATCCCTCCTAATTTAATAATGGAATGATTTTACTGCCATTAGAGCTCCTATTATTTCTTCATATACATTTTGTTTTTAAGCTATTTTCTTTTGCTCCATCAATTGGACTGTTATCCCTTGTTGTTTGGTTTTGGAATCTTATTAGTTTATTGCCCTTTCCTTTTTCAAATTGTTAGTTGTTTTCTTTCACTGTCAAATTTTCCATGTTTTGGATTGGCACACTTCGCTGGTACAAGTCCAAAGGCCAGGTTGCCCAAAACCAAAACTTGGCAAGTGGAATAGCCAGTGCCATTGCCAATAAATCTATTTGAGTTTTAACTCATTTCTTATGTGAGCCTCTTGGAAATGATGAGCTGGTATAGGGTTTTGATCTTAAATTAAGAGGTAGCTGAGATGATAAGCCAATTTAAGAGGTGCCTAGTACCCATAAAACTTCTCTTGTAATTTCAATCTTAATTTTTAAGTTTAGATCTTAATGGTTTCTCCTTGCAACAAATTCATAATATTTTGTCTACTGAAGGTAAATCATGGCAATTTGGTGAAGCTAGAGGGATTTTGTGTAGACTCGGAGGACGCAAGTTGCTATCTAATCTATGAATACATAGAAAACGGCTCCCTTCATTCATGGCTACACAGCAAAAAGAATGAAAAGCTAAGTTGGAAAACAAGATTACGCCTCGCAATTGATGTTGCCAATGGCCTGCAATACATCCATGAGCATACTAGACCAAGGGTTGTGCACAAAGACATCAAAAGTAGCAATATTCTTTTAGACTCAACAATGAGAGCAAAAATTGCCAACTTTGGACTAGCAAAATCAGGCTGCAATGCCATAACAATGCATATTGTTGGTACTCAAGGCTACATTGCACCTGAATATCTAACTGATGGGGTAGTATCAACAAAAATGGATGTTTTCTCTTTTGGGGTGGTTTTGCTTGAGCTTATATCTGGTGAGGAGGCCATTGACGAAGAGGGTAAGCTTTTGTGGGCAAAAGCCAGCGAAATTTGGAATGGAAATGAAGAGAGAAAGGAGCATAGATTGAAGGAATTGATGGATGAGAATCTTTTAGAAGAGTCATGCTCAATGGAGAGTGTAATGAATGTTATGACCATTGCAGTTGCTTGTCTGCATAGAGATCCAACAAGGAGGCCTAGCATGGTGGATATTGTTTATGCTTTGTGTAAGAGTGATGATTTGTTTTATGACATTTCTGAAGATGGATTATCTGACCCTCAGGTGACGGCAAGATAATTTCGATAATTTTTTGGTAGTTTATGGATGTACTTAGTCGATATGTATAATAGTTGGTGCTGTATATGCATAATAATAACAAGAGCACACATTTTTCAGGCTGTATTGAATTTTGAATCTGCTGATCTTTAATGTTTTCTCTGTATTTTCTTTTGTTTTTTTTCCTCAGAAGTAGTAGAATATAGATGGATTTTAAGGCATGTAATTTTGGTGATATCTACAAATATCCCAATGACCAGAATTGGAAAACCCAGAAAACTGTGACAGAGTTCATCGACTGCTCAAAACTATACAGGATGAGAACCTATCAACCCCCAAAATAGAATGCAACTTTTAAATAGTAGAACAAATACTAGCCCATAGCATAACTGCAAGCTCCCTGCAAAGAAGGAACATCAACTGTGCCTGTAGTTATTTTCTGGAGCAGGTTCAACACTTCGCTGGATCAATTCATAATGGCATAGAAGAATAACTCTCTCTGCGTCCTCTAGTCCAAATTACAAAACAGAGTCAGATATTTTGGACAAAATGCACTCGATTACTTGTTTTCGTTCAATTATGCAGGTGAGAAATCATTTCAGAAATATTTTAATCAAAGATGGGGAAGTATGGTTTCTAATCCAAACCGCGGGTTCGTAAATAGTAAACCAGAGATTTCGAAAAGAGCAATACCTCGTTTAAAGTTGAGACCGTATGGAAAATGGCGATTCTCATGAAAAATTTGATTGGCGTTAAAGAAGGCCCGAATATTAAGTATGACGCAGTTGCAGAGAAAGATTGCCATTGTTATGAAAAGCGCCAATAACATCAGACGAGACGTCAACCAAAGGTTGTTTCTGCTCGACAGGTCCTTCAACTTGCACCAAGACGGCCTCTCTGTGGAACGAAGCTTAATATAGCCCACATCATCAAAATACCACATGGCACTCACCACGTGCCCGCTTACTGTGCCAGGTTGGAGTAGCCACGTCATTGGTAAATGACACGTCAGACTAACGTAGCCACGTTTCTCCTGCCATTTCTATCCATATCATCATATTCCGCTACGTGGAATATCCATGTCATCAGCATAAACTACGCTTCAAGCCATCTTCACTTTGTTGCCATGTCACCAGAATCCAATACATGTCCCCACCACGCGAGCAGGAAGCCATGTCATGGACAGGGACGACACGTGTAACTATTATGCCAAGTGTCATGCGCCACAACATCATAATCAGCCACGTGAACTTAGATACGTCATCCTGGGACCACATGGTTTGAGCCATGTCAGTTCAAAAGACCACCTATCTGCAACAGCGCCACGTAAGAAGCCACGTCATAGCAAGATGACATGTGTTTTGTCTCAGCGACGTGTCTCTCGCCACTTCATCATGAGCCGCCATGTGTGCATTGCCACGTCCACAGACATTCCAATATAGCTTCCTTTTTTTTCACCAATTTGTGGATTTCAATGAATGATATGGCATTTTGGGCCAACTCAGGGGGTCGAAAGCTCCATCTTGATCTGGGATACCAGTAACATAATAAGCCCTCAAAAGCCTGTAAATTGTCGTAGACAGAAGAACCCACTAACAAAGCCCAAATTCTCTTTCATTTTATTTCATTTGTATCTGGTTCGTGTGAAAAAGTGTGGCAAATTGGCAACAAAAATTTCCAAAATGAACCTTTCAAATAAAAATGGCATGTGCGGAATGGCTGAAAAACAGAGGACATCCCCATCACTCCAGTTTCGACTCTGTACTACTTTTGGCCAATAGGTGTAAAGTGTTGTTACGAATTAGATCATGTAGCAGCTACCCTCTCATCGTGCAACTAACTAGTGTGGTCCCGTAACCGAAAAGGGAGGGCCCGCTGTTCACTTCTTCTGCTAAATGCGTTCTGATTACGTGTTACAAAGGCTATGCACTTTATAGTACTTTTGTCTTCCTGCACTACTTTTGCTGGACAAAATGCTCTTCCAAGTATTTTATTTTGTGGCGTGCTGGTCAATTTGCAATTTTACGGATAAAAATACAATTTATTCATATTTATCTAAACGCGAGACGCCTGCTGATTAATTAAATATTTTATTTAATGAAATGTATATTAGATCTGATGATGCCACATGTTACAGTTTAAAACGATCAGTAACAGTAAGGGATCCAACAAGTGTTAATTTAATGCAGTGGATACGAAAATGACTGATATGTAACAGAAAAGAGAAACGATAAAAAGAAAACTATAAACAAACACCTCGATGGAAGATTCGCTTTTGAGGTTTTCTTGTACGAATGCTTGATTATGACAGATGAGTTACTGGTCCCCAATTTTCAACCTCTGATCAACGGGACTCATAGTTCGCCAAAAAGGACGCATCTTTTTACCTTCCCTTCTTCTGTTTCCACTTTTGTTCTTTCAGGGAAAAGGATCCACCAAACAGATCAATCATTAAATACAATTCTCATTAACTATCTCAAATTAATTTTAGTCTCTTCTCTTGTCTCGGTACTGGTTGAGAAAGCAACAAAAGATAGAGATGCTGCCTAGTCCGTTGCAGAGCTCTCATCCATGGATTTTATCAGCTCGAGTCCCGAAACTGAATTATCTACCTCCTCCTTCGGCAAAGAGGTACTTACTTCTCTCATTGTTAGCATTCGCATTTACTTGATCAATGAATTAAATTCTATGCCTCCACGTTATTTTCTCATCCAATGCTTTTATCTAGTTGCATGGATTTTCCTTTTTTTTATTATTTATTTATTATTTGTATGGAAACTAACCAGCTCTTAAAAGCTAGATGCAATGCTAATAATCGTCGTTTTCCTCGACACAATTAGTATATGGAATTACTTTTTTGATGAGTACTGCAGGACTATCCGTAATCACTGAGAACAAATTAGGCTTGGATGCTCTTTTTGATTGAGACTTGTCCGTTCCAGAAGTCACTAGTTGCTTTATATTTTTTTTTTCTCTAACATTTTAATTTTGAGGAAGAGGAGCTTAGAGTAAAATCTAGTCCAATTACTTATTTGGGAGAGTGATGCAAAAAGGTGATGCGTCAATCTTGTCGTATAATGCAAATATAATTCCAGCAGTTCAACAAATTAGTGAATCACATAGAAATCATAATTTCTTATGAAAGATTTCACACAGAAACTGATTAATTTTCCACACTGTTGAGAATGGCGATTGGTTTAAACTGGTTAGTGTAATTTTTCCTACAACTCCTTAAATCATTTCGAGTTACAAGTAGTAAATAGGCATATTGTATTATGTTTTTGTATAGGTAGTAAGTTGTGTGGTAGTTGCTGAATGTATCAAGGTGCATGCTGAATTATTAATTCAACAGGAAATCAATGCGGAGCCAATTTTGGTGGATCAAGGCTTCAGCTTTACAAGAACGTAATTTCAGAGTTCAATTTGCTGGTGAGTGAGAATAAGTCTGTTCTACTCATTAATAATTATTTTTTACATCATTTTTTTAGCTTCTAAAATTTCATGAAGTGAATATCATGCTTGAGATATAATCGAGGGAGGGAGAGTAGGGATCACAACAGCAGAACAATTTTAAATTGGACATTTTCTTTGTTAAGTCCAACTAAACTCAACTAAATGAAATGTCATTAGCTCTTGTATACGAACGACGGTTTTTGTTGAGGTGTGGCATTGATCAACTTAGTAGAGAAGTCAGAGTGTTGATTAGTACTGTGTATAATCCTGTTTATTAGTTTTTTAGGAAGTGCTTATAGGCTCTGGGGAATTTCCTATTATGTGTCACGTTATGATAGGCATTTTTATAAATCTTATCGTAGTTCTCATTCTTAGCAAATTGTATTGTTTCAAAATCAGCAGCTGTTTGTCCCCTATTGAGCTTCATTGAAGTTTTGATTGGCTATCTTTAGCTGGCCTTTTATGTAATTGTACTCACTTCTTGATACTTGTTATTTTCTTTATGGTAGATGATGGAAAGGCCCGTCTCAACCTGTTTAATGCATTGACTCAGTAGTTAGTAATCGTGGTGTGCCAACAACACAACCTCCCAAAAAGCCCTTGTAAATATAGGCTGAATCTAGGATTTAACACTTGCCAAGGGGGCTGTGATCCATATCACACTGTATTCTGTACCCATTTCTGCGGTTCCTTTATTCAGCAATAAACTGCAGACTTCTATTGGTATATTATATTTGCTAAATTCAACATGGTATATTATAAGAGCACTGTGTTTGTGGTTTGCAGTGAGGTGGCCCTTGCATAAGAGAAACTTGCATTTTCTTTGGCCTTTTTCCTTTGCTTTATGGTGCGAAAAAAAAAAAATACCGTCAAATAAACTCTGAAGATATTTTTACAGGGAATTGGAAAGTCTCTTCTCAGAGGCTGGAGAATAAGTTGAATTGTGTTGCTTGCATGGATATTTCAGATGATTCAAACCCCAAGTTTTTTAGAATGAGGGAAAACAGTATTTCTCAGGTGAGAATTAATTGAAATGAATTTGATATGGAAAAGGGTTATGAATAGTTTCATATGCATGTGCTAGTTTGCTGCTTGTTCATTTACTTGAATACAAGAAATGGGATTGATTGCAGGCTTTCTTTGCCTGGATGATATTTTTCCCAAAACATATCTATAAATGGTTTTTGTTGATGTTTATTATAGATGCTATTAATACATTTGGTTCATAGCTTTTTCTTTTGCTTTATCTCAGAATTTCTTCAAAGAAAAATGATCAGATTTCATATTTGGGTTTACTTCTCCGCTTAACTTGACTGTGGATGACTGGATGTGTTAATTGTGTACTTTTAGTTGTAATTTGTGGTAAAAATTAATTGTATATTTTTTAATTGTAATGTATTTTAACAATTATATGCAATTCACTTTGCAGGATTACAAAGTTAGACCCATGATTGGAACTATTTCGGCATATTGCATATTTAGATTTCTGCATTTAAATTTTGCAAATACAATGATAAAGATGGTTCAAGATTCATATCCCTCTTCAGTTTTGAATTTTGGAGCTACCTGCTCACCTTTTGCTTGTATATCTAATTCCTTAAATAAGCCCACACCTCTTGGGTTGGATGTGTCCTTCCCTTCATTTCAAGATCTTCAGTGGACTCTAGCACGTTTACTCTATTTATTCAACCTCCAACTTGAAAGAAATGTGGCAACGTAAGTGAAGATTACCTTTCTTGCTTGATTCATGAATCTGCAATTTTCAATCTGCTGGTTCATAAGAAGCTGTTAGAAGTAGAATTCTTGATATTTGTATTGTATTTCATTTTCTTAACATGTATTGGAAGGTTATAATTTCATAATACATCATATATTCATATTATCAAATTGATGTAACTAGGGGTCAGCATTTGGTTGGTTCAGTTTGAATTGAGCCGAACTAGTGCAGACCAAATTTTGTAAAAAAAAAAAAAAAAAAAAATAGCGGTTCAGTTTTCGGTTTTGACTTAATTTTTGGGTTAAATCAGTTTGGTGTTTAGGGTTTTTATGTTTTTCAGTTTATATAATAAAAATGGGACCAAACAGGAAATTTCTGTTTTTTTCTATTAAAACCAAAACTGAATCGAACCAGTGGTCATTTTGGTCAGTTTTACTGAATTCTGCTCATCCCTAGATGTAACTGCAGTTTTCCCTGATATGCATTTTCTTCTCCTTAGAGAAGAAATATAACAACGTAGAATTAGGTCTTCCCATCTCCTTCTCTGCCATATAGTTTTAGTATTCACCATTCTGTCATAACATAATTAATCCTATTGTTGATGTTTCTAAAAATTTCTGCTTTGGGTGCAATAACAGTCTTCTGATTTATGATTGGTGCCTAGATTGATATGTCAAAGACTTCAGGGTTTAGAACGAGTACTTTAGGCTTTACAGTAACGCATTCTTGATCTTTTTCAAAAACTATTTGAAAAAATTAAACCGAATGTGGTTGTACAAGCCTTGCAGGATAAGTTTGTAATGTATGCTAAAATTGCCTATTATATTATTCCATCAATCTAGTTCCAGTAAGTTATGAAAGACATTGCAGTGCAGGTTTAGCATCACTGAACAGACTAAACCAGGAAACTTGCGGTTGTATGCACATAACAGATGCTGCTGCTATATTGATTTGTTTGTCCTTTGTGTAATTAATTGATATCTGCAAGCAATCTTCTTGCTAAATGATTGCTTGGTTCTAAATTTTTTGTAGGTTCTTTATCGTGCTCCTTGTGGCTTGCATCTCATTTGTTGTGATTGGTGGTTTCCTATTTTTCAAGTTTAGGTAATCCATCCATGCCTTTTCTGCCTTTTCCCATATGGGGAATGGCATGGTCTTTTTTAGCATGTGTATTTAAATTTGCTGGATTTGTATGCATGTGTACCATGCAGATATACTTTATTTCTAGCATCTCTTGCTTAATAACTTTTCCAAGATCACAGTTCAGTTTCTTTGGCCTTTTAGTTCTTAGGTTGACCATATTGGAGGGAGAGGTTGTTCATATTGGAGGAAGAAGAGGAAAATAATTTGAGATGTATTATGCATATAACAATCTGGAGAACTTTTTATCAAAAAACCTCTATGTTCATCTTATTCTTCTTATTCTTTCATGGCATGTAAAGTGACAACTTGTTATGAAACAATAAGCTTGGCAACTGGATCAGTATTTGTCTGACAAAATTACAGCTGCCATAGAGCCATCATATCTATGGCCTCTGTTTTCTGGGGCGTTTGAGTTGCTGGTTCTGGTCATTAGGTTAGCAACTCCTTTGGAGCATTTCTTATTAAGATATAAGTGATATTAAGATTGTAAGACTGTAAGTTATATATGAAAGGACAAGTTAGGTCGATCTAAAAGCTATTATGTTACGACTTACCAGTCTAAAGTCTTCATAACTTCAGGTGGTTGTTTAGTTAATTGATTTTTCACTAAATTGACTTCTGTTGCTTATGTTCTTTTGCTTGGTTGCTGATCTAGTTTTGTGCTACACTCCATGACACAGAGGTAGTACACAATCTCTGGAGGATTGCTTTTGGGAAGCTTGGGCATGTTTCTGTTCATCATCTACTCATCTAAGGGTGTGAAGATGTGTTATGAATTTCATATTTTCTTGTTCATTTGAGAGCGTACTTCTTGTTCCATAATTGGTAATGTATTTTTGTTGTGGCTAAAGAACTTCATTACATGTGGAACTGCAGCAAAGAACACGTGTTGAACGCGTTATAGGCTTTCTTCTTGCCATATGGGGCATATTGTTTTACTCTCGGCTGTTAAGCACAATGACAGAGGAGTTCAGGGTAAGCTACTGGAACAAGAACTACTCAATAAATCTTGCTCATATTATTTAGCATCCTTAGGATAATCACTTGGGCAGAATAACATGCAAAGGCTGCGGGAAGGTGCTCAAATGCAAGTTCACGAGACAGATCATATCATTATTTGTGGTGTAAACAGTAAATTGACTTCCATACTAAATCAGCTAAATAAGTATCATGAATTTGCTGTCCGCTTAGGTACTGCTACAGCTAGGTAACCGGCTCTTGTGCTCCCAGTTTGCGTTCTCTGTCAGTATTGTGTGCTGATGTTCCAGCTTGTTTGATTTATCTCGTTTTGGTCTTTATCAGGAGGCAGAGAATTCTTCTTATGTCGGATCTTCCAAGGAAGCAGATAGACAAGCTAGCTGACAATTTTGCCAAGGATCTTAACCATATTGATGTCCTCACTAAGAGGTGCGTTTATTAGTTTTCCAAAGTCAAACAACTAGAATACATAAAATTGTAATTGAATTTGGTATTCTATTCAAGATTTTTCTCCCTCCATTTCTTACTTTTTTGTTTCCATTTCTACAGTTGCAGCCTTAGTCTAACAAAATCATTTGAAAGAGCTGCAGCTGACAAGGCACGTGCAATAATTATATTGCCAGCAACAAAGGGGGATCGGTAAGACCAAATAGAAACATCCAATAAATATTCTGCAATTATTTATTTATTTATTCAGGAGTATATATTTTGCAGGAAACTGTTTGCATATCATAGTGGAAATCATCTTGTGGTAGTTACAAGAATGACATAATTGCTTTGTTATGATAGAGATATGATTATTATTGGATTGTATTCTCCACATTAACCTGTGAATATTGTGACTTGAGTTTTGATTCATGACTCATGTAAACTAACTTGGCTAAAAGGAAGTTGTTGCAAAAGACCTAGAAACACATGGGGGAAGTTGTTGCAAAAGATATAGTAGAATGGGGACATATGAATCATATAGCCGACCCAACTAGTTTGGGATTAAAGCTTATTTGTTGTCGTTGTTGTTGTTGTAATGGCCTCTGGCTCTGGTTTGTATCAATGATGAAAATGAGTAAACAAGCACTGGTATGCTAACCCACATATTGGTTCTTTGTCTTTATGTGTATACATATTTAATATACCTCAGCTCAAAGGATATTGATTTAGATCTTCTATTTATTTAGGTATGAAGTTGATATCAATGCATTTCTATCTGTGCTAGCTCTTCAACCTATTAGAAAGATGGAATCTGTCCCTACCATTGTTGAGGTACATGCACTAGTGACGATTCTTCATGAAATTATGCAGCAAGGTTTGTTATGCATGATGTGAAGTTGGATACGGCATTGGTTTTGCAATACAGGTCTCAAACTCCATTATGTGTGAGCTCTTAAAGTCAATTTCAGGAGTGAAAGTAGAGCCCATGGAAAATGTTACTTCCAAGTTATTTGTTCAGTGCTCCCGTCAACAGGGGCTGATAAAAATCTACAGACATTTGCTTAATTATCAAAGTACTGTATGAGTTCTCTTTTTCAAATTATGATTGCCAGTATTACTTTCTCTTCTGTGTGTTTTTGGATTGATAGAGAGATAGGAGAAGGAAAGAGAGTATCTTTCATCATGGCCTGGCTTAATTTTAAAATAACAAAACAACACAGATGCACACAAATTGAGTTGCTTTTACATGACTTTTGCTTGTTTTTTAAAATAATAAAACATGCCAATGGACTAGTGCTTTAATTTCTTAACCCTATCACATTTGAGTTTCATCTTGAACGGGGAGCTAATTCACTTTCAGCTCTATGATGTTTTTATGTTACTTTTCCTGACCAAATTGCATGTACATTATGTTTCATTTATTACAATTTCATTAATCAACAGTTATTGCACTTGGCACTGCTCGGTTTTGTGGTTTATCCTACATTTTCCAAACAAACCAGTACCAGAAAATCAATGCTTGAACCTCCCACCCAATGTATATTTGTTATTCCAGTTGAGTTATTTTTATGCTGGTATTCCATGAAAACACCTGAGAGGTTGCATCTACATTGATTACTAAATCTATTATATTTTTGCTTTTGCAAAAGTATTGTCTTACATTTTTAATCTTCATCATCTTTTTCTTTTTTCATGAATGAGATTTTTACCACCATTTGATGCTACTATTTCTACTGAAACCCTAACTGGTATCATGTTTACTTATTGCAGAGAATGTATTTAATCTTTGCCGTTTCCCTGATCTGGCAGGAATAAGATATAGGCAACTGAGACGTGGAGTTCAAAAGGTAATGCCAACTGTTGAAATAAATTTCTATTACAGGAAAATTCCACAATCTCATGTATATTGTGTTCCCTAAATGGTATCTTTCTAGGTAGTTGTTTGCGGTCTTTACCGGAATGGCAAGATATATTTCCACCCAAATGACGATGAAATCCTGCAGCAAAATGACAAAGTATGTAGAATACTATAAATTTCATTAACTTGCCTCCTTCCTCTTAATTTTCATATTTAGGACCGTAACTTTGAGATGCAATCTAGTTAGATTTATATTATCTGTAAGTGGAGAAACAATAGAGTGGAGCCTGAGATGCTAACTATTTCTCAACAATTAGGACAGTTTGATCTGATTTTTGGATTAAAAAATACAAATTGTTTGTTGTTTTCCCTCTACATCTATGGTTTAAAGTCTTCATGACAAAGTCTTCAAAATTGTGATTGCAAATCAGTTCAATATGGAAATGTTATTGAACCTCATGTTTTTAGTAAGTTTTGCCATCAAATGTTCTCAAATTACCATGGTTGATAACCATTTTTATCTTTATACTAATGATATTTGTAGATTGCTACTTGTTTATGAGGGAACATATAAGTTACCGAGTTGATTACGTTTCCTTTTTTTTTTTTTTTTAAACCTTTATGTAGATTTTGTTCATTGGACCTGTTCATGGGAGAAGGAGACCAGAAATTGTATATTCTAGCGTTTTCAGAGAAGGAATTTCTTCTTTACCAGATCCTAAAGTTGAAAAAGATACTGAAGATAAAAATCATGCAATAGAATTAATAAAAGCACGGCTTCAAAATATTGTAAAACGTCCCAAAAAATCTGGTTCAAAGGTATCTTTTTGGGTAGAATTTATGAAATCACATGTTTTAGATTGTGTCAGCTTATCTGACTGTTTTGCTTGTCAGCACAGACATCAGACTTATCTCTCGGACCAAAAGAATGTATACTTTTACTTGGGTGGCGCTCGGATGTTGTAGAAATGATTGAAGAGTATGACAATTATCTTGGACCTGGAAGTATATTGGTATGCTTTCATTCTCCAGAATCTCCATATTTCTTAGTTTAGGTAGTAACAGCCCTCAAATTTTGTGATTGTAAAATGTTTTAGTTGATGCGTGAGAGTGGATGTAAAATTTTCTCTTCTTAAAGACTTGCTTTATTTCTCTAGATTATGGTACTTGGCAAGGATTAAAAGTCTGTCTCCATACTATTCCTCATGAATTCTTGAAGTGCACATTGTCATATGCTAGTTCCCTTGAGACTCTCTGAGAAAGGATGCCATCAGGCTCCATTGGCATTTTGGTGGCAGAGGATAAAAAATTCCTTGGTTGTAACTACAGTTACCACTTTCTTTTTTCTTTCCCCTCACTTTTCTGAACACTCTAACTATTGTCTGGGCCATTCTTATTAGATTCCTTAACCTAGGAGGCTTTATTAATTGGGATTTCAAAGTTCAATTTAGAATTACCCTTCACCTTAGAACTTTACAATGTTGGAGATGGAAAAGGAAAGTTATGTACCATGCTTATGGTAGATTCAATTACTTTATTTCCTTTTGTTCTGTTTAGATTCGAGATGATGGCGCCACTAATGACCGTAAATGGATATTTTCTTTGCCTCTTAGAAACTTTGCACTAGGACACATTGAACTTGGAGTGGCTCATGATAGGTGTAAATGCAACTTATAATAATGCACATGCATTCTGGTGTTCCCCAGACTCTCAGAAGTCAATTGAACCTGCCATTTCCCAGTTGTTACTTAAATGACTGTTGTTTATTATTCTTTGTGGAATATGATTAAACTGTTCATTGATAATCCAAATGAAAAATTCAAACTACAATACTATGCGTTTTGCTTTTTTTCTTTTTTCTTCTTAGTACAAGAAGGATGTTTGTAGGGCATTTTATTTCTCTTGTCACCAACAAATTTATGGATACTTTTTGAGATTATGCATTACAATTGACTACATTGTGTAGTATACATCATCTCTCTATATATATGTATATATGCAGGAAATTTTATCAGATGTACCATTAGAAAACAGAAAAAGGGCAAGTGATGGTGCCGGTCAAGGCAAACTCAAAAACGTCCGAGTTTCCCATAGGGTACTGTTTGATTCAATCATCCAGAAGAAAATATAACTAAGTGAATTTTCATTATTTTTTGATTTCCTGGGAGACTTTGTTTCTCTGCCTTTTGATCATTTATGCTATTCTTAACTCTGCAGATTGGAAATCCCATGGATTATGATACCTTAAAGGAAACTATTATCAACATTCAGAATTGTTATAAGAAATGTGAAGATATTCCCTTTTCCATCGCTGTAATATCAGATAGAGAATGCCTTATTGGAGGTAACAATACTCGATGAATGAATTCTTGGAGGTTACAATATTTGGTTTTACGAGATTGAAGATAACCTTCTATTAACTCCTCTTCAGAACCATCCAGGGCAGATAAGCAATCTGCATTTTCTCTGCTTCTTGCTGAAAACATCTGCAACAAATTTGGAGTAAAGGTGAATCTGATTTTGCTAAGAAGACTTGATCAACATGGATCCTTTGTTTCGATTCTGAAGATTAGCTTTCATGTTCAGCTGATCCAAGAATGTTAAATATAACAAATTTTTTCTTTTGGATGAAACGAGAATCATGATAGTGCTGTGTTTCAGGTACAAAATCTAGTTGCAGAGATTGCAGATTCAAAGTTAGGCAAACAGGTAAAACCCCCTCAACAAACTTGATCATTTCTTTGTTTCAAAGGAGTAGCATGATTATACACGTATAATATTTAAGAAATTATGCAATCCTTTTCAGATTACAAGAATCAAGCCGACCCTGACTTATATAGCAGCAGAGGAAGTAATGAGCCTCGTCACAGCTCAAGGTCTTGAGTCATCATACAGTACTTGCATTCATAATTTTCTGTTGTTTGTTAGATTTGATGAGTAATTATCTGTTTGCATGATAGTGGCAGAGAACAGTGAACTGAATGAGGTGTGGAAAGACATTCTGAATGCAGAGGGTGATGAAATATATGTTAAGGTAAACTATCACTTTCTAAGATGGTGCTTTGACTTTCAAGTACACTTCAGCCTGAGGATATTAAGGTGGTTAAGGACTAATAATCCACACACACACACACACACATGCACCATGCAAAACATACTCAAAACTGAACATAGACTATCCAGCTGCAAGTGAGGTCCCTCTATTTAGCATCAGTAATTTATTTAACCAGCCTAGTTTTCCTAATTTGCCTGTTCGTTTTCCGGTAGGATATTGGCCTCTACATGAAGGAGGGGGAGACACCTTCATTCTCTGAGCTCTCTGAAAGGGCATATTTGCGCGGAGAGGTTGCTATCGGATATGTGAAAGACAATAAGAAGGTACTGGCGTCTGGATTTCATTTAACACGTATTTCTCTTGACATCTCATTCAAGCCTTACTTTTACAGGTTATTAATCCAATTCCCAAGTTCGAGCCCCTCTCCCTTGGAATGACTGATGCATTAATTGTTATATCTGAGCTTGAAGGGGCACAACCTATCATTTATGAAATGTAAGCTCCAGTCACCATCTAATTTTATGCTCCCAGTGTTATTTACTTTTTTTTAAACAAAAAGAAAATTAATTCATTAACTAGTAAAGAGCATAAGTCAAGTACAAATATTTTCTAAAAGTTTGACTGAAATGTTTGGTACTCCAACTTAGGGAGAAGACTCGACAACAAATATGAGAACAATTACATAATGAAATAAGACAAGCCATATAATCAGCAATTGAGTGGTGAAGCAGACTCTATATCTCATTCTTGGTTATTGGAAGAGCCATGGATTGGGTGGAGGTAGCTTGAACTCTGGGTCGTGCACTAAGCCAACATTCCTTAATTTAAGTTGTTATAGGGGCTGTCTAATATTGAGCCCCCGCAGAGAAATTAAATGACAAAATTTTCCCAACAAAAGTAAAATATGGTCAGATGAGGTTCACTGGATCAATGAATTTTAGCTTTAATAATATTGGAATTCTCTATAGATTATGAGGTTGTGAATTTCGAACTTGAGAAACAGTTATCTAAGACTAAGTGATGGTGCATTTAAGCTGAAAAGCAGAGACGTTTCAACGGTTGACAAATTGTAGATTTCTAACCTATGGAACTACAACATATTTGGAGGATCAGTTGGTTTGTAATTTTTTGACTGTAATTGTAATATGAACATCTGAGTACAACTAGACATTGGACAAGCTAGACTGTTGAAGTCTTGTTTTTATTTTTGTTATTTGTATTTATTCAATTGCCAGAAAATTCTGTATCATTTGTGAAAATGAAGCATATTACTTTACCTGTAGGGTTTATTGGATGCGATCTTGCTACTAAGCACGCGTATGACCTTTGTAGGGTAAATAACCACCCCCCCCCCCCCCCCTCCCTTTTTTGTCTAACGTGAAATTTGATCCCTTACCCAGTGCTGCAGGAATTTTATCATTGGAATATGGCCCAATCCCCAGTAACATCCTAATTTTTTGAGGTATAGAAAAATCCTAAATATAGGACAAACTTTATTTAGAAAGTGCTATCCTCTGAACATTTGTATAATTCTAAAACTTTCTTAAAAATTACTGATATTGAAAAAGAAATTGACATAAATTTCAAAAGAAATGACATTGCTTTTGATAATCTTTTTGACCATATTAAGTCATTTTGACAATAAAAGGTTTTATCAATTTGACGAGTAGTTGAGAGAGCTATTTATATTATGTATCGCATAAATTTATTTTGGCAGTTGAATCTCTTAAAATAATTTTTTAAAAAAAATTAATCTGTATAATGAAAATTTAATATAAATTCAAGATTGATTCTAGATGCGGGTTTAAAATAAAAAAATTATAAAATTCTTGTAAATATAACTATCCATTCATCTTTAAATTTTCATTTAAAAAGTAAAAAGTTGCGATATTTATTTTTTCCTAGTATCGGAGTTTTTTTTTTTTTCCAATATTTATTCTGACAGTTCGGTTCTTTAAACAAAAGACCCGAAGAAAATAAGGGTGTGGTGAACTAAATTGAACGGCAATAAAAGATTGGGAGAAAAAGAGGGAAGCAATCGCTGTCAAGCGTAGCTCAAATTTTACCTCCAGGTCCTCTACCAGAACTCCATATTCTGGCAGCCTCGCGTTGTCTATCTCCTACTCGTAACATAACATTTTCTCTTTACTCTCTCTCTGTTACTAAGCTAAGCTAAGCTAAACTAAGCAGCTGACACTGACTCCGAGAACCGCGATGGCCCACGGCGGCTACGGGAAGCGTAGAGTCGCCGAACGGAAGCCTCATGTGGGGCGGCGATCCAAGGGAATAGGTGTCGAGAAGAAGCCAAAGCCTAAGTCCGTGTCTCTTAAGAACCAGATTCGCTCAACCGAGCGCATGCTCCGCAAGGTACAATACTATACCTAATTCCCCTCCAATCCTCTTCATACTTTTCATTTTCACCAACCCTCTACAGAAAAGGAGGAAAAAAGAAAAAAATGAAATGGAAAAGAGGAGCTAGGGTTTTGCTTGTTCTCAATCAAATTTTTTTTATCTATCAGTGGAATTTAAGTCTGATTTGTATTTCTGTTTCTATGTCTATCCGTTTAACTTTACTACTTGTTGAATTTCCGTGTAATTGAATACATATTTATGAATAATGAATCTATCTGTAGAACGGGAGAGATGTATCAACGATTGAGAATGAGATTATTTTGTTTTTCACAATTTACTTCTTTTTGGGAGTGGGGGTGGGCACGCAGCTATTATATCGTGTTAAATGTAAACGCTAATTTAACCGTTAATTCTTTCTAGGAACTTCCTCCTGAAATTAGAGAGGCTCAAGAACAAAAGTTAGAAGGACTTAAGAAGCAACAGGAGATTCATACTCGTCTGGCTTTGGAACGCAAAATATTCTTGCGAGATAGGAAGATAAAATTTTTTGGTAATATTATACTTTTTAATATAATAAGCTCATGTACATACTTTGTTGAATGCGAAGTCCCCAACAGTATTCAGCTCAAATGCTGTGATTAAACCTTGAAAGCCACATTTCCTCTGTTCAGAAAGAAGAAAGGTAGAGAGAAGAATTAGGCGTCTGGAGAAACTGCAGCGTGCTTCATCTGGTCAGGCACAAGATGCTCAGATTGCTGAACAGCTTTCTAAATTGAAAGAAGATCTTGAATACGTTAGGGTAAGCTGTTATATATCATGTACTTGATATGCTTTCCTTCTTTTTTTTTTTTTTAATCTTTTTCCAGGGTGAGTTGTTATAGTTCACGTACTTTATGCTTTCCCTTTTTCTTTTTGCAATGGAGTTCATTGTTTTGATATGAGCCCTTTGCTTGATTGAAACTGGGAGGAACGGATCTCATACCAATTAGTATAATGTAACCTCAACGGCTAGCTTTTGAGGTTGGAGAGCCTCAGTTCATATGAACCCCACATTAATATCTCATATTTTCAATGTGGGAAACAAATTAAGTCCTGTACCTTGTCTTGCAACTAGGATCATAATATATTTCTAAAATTTGTATTTTGCTGTCTTTTATAGAGATTATGTTTCAGAATTCTAGAATTTTGCAAGTTTTTCACCAGAATTGACATTGAAAGATGTGGTCATACTAATTGATAAGTCTGTTCCCATATATTGGCTGTTTTTTATTTGAAACTGAAGCTCTTTAGGAGATGTTCGCAAGTACATGTCATAGCCTTGGATTGCTTGTTGAGAATATGAATGATATGGATATATTCTTTTTGCAGTTTTTTCCCAAGACTGAAAAATATGTATCTTTGTTTACTGGAGGCGAGGATTCAGATATAGTTGATAGAAGAAATGGATTGCGCAAGCTGATTAAAGCCAATTTAGTTGCTGCTGCAGCTAGTGGGAAGGATTTGGAAGGTATCTTATTTCCTTCTCTTCCACTAGCATTTTTTTCTGGTTAATGTTTCATGGAGACTGCAGATGTTTGTTACAGTTCCTTTATCTAACAATAATGGTTTCTTTTTGACAATAGATGCATATAATTTGTCTTTTTCATCAAAATATTTTTTCTAACTCCTTGATTATAACTATCCTTAAAGAAGGACACATCTAAACTAAGATTTCTGGGAGCATCTGCTATCAAACACAATGTATCAGCATAAAGGCAGCGAGGCATGCTCACAAGAGAATTAAGTCCATATAAAGCATTACAACAGCTAAGCCTTAATCCCAAGCTAGTTGGGGTAAACGGCATGGAAGACATGGATCCATTTCTTAATTCATTTCTTAATGTTGGGGTTAAATGGCCATGCTAAGCTTATAAATTTGATTAATGCTGACAAAAGAAAGTTACCATCAAATAATTCTTTCGGCAGTACAAACGGTTTTTATTTGATGGTGGGATAATGTAGCCTTTTCACAACTGCAATTTCACCTGCGAAAAGTTGTTCTTCTCATCATTTAGTTACTGTAAAATAAATTGATGTCTTCTTTTGGACTTTCCTTTACAGAAACCGGTAGTGAGGATGATGGGCTTTTGGATTTGAGTGAAGATGATTTCTTCTTAACTGGAACCTCAAGTGATGAAGCAGATGCAGATGATGAATGGACTGATAAAAGTACGAGGTATATATCAGGATTATGAGTTGGGGACAGATGTTTCCAGAATTCTGTGTATATATAGTATATATTCCTTTATTGTCAATACTCTATTTGCATTCCCTCTTTTTCACTACACACGTGATAGAAGTTAAAAACTGAGAAACTTGCAAATTTTGTGATGGTAAATTTGCCAATAGTATCTTGTTGTACGTATCTTTTAAATTGTTTTTCTGCCATGAAATGTTCATATTTGATTTTTATCTGTTACTTCTCAGGGAACAAGCTTCTAGCACGTCTGGAAAAGCAGCATCTGGTATGTCCAGTGATGAAAGGAACCAGGTCATTTCTCTAATCGACAAAGCCTATACTGCTATTAACTGTTTCTAGAGCTTAATCTTTTTTCTCACGCCAACTTGCTCATATAGAGGCAGATGTCTGCTAGGGCCCTAATGCCTCCTCCTCGGCCTTCAAACAACTCCCGTCCAAATTCAACACGCACTCAATCAAGATTTGGAGCTTCATCAAGCAAAAATTCATGGACGCAGAGAGCTGAAATTTCTACTTCCAGTAATACGTCAAGTAGCAGAAGTGGATCTTCCTTCAAAGCAGGAGGATCTTCAAATACAAGGAGTGGCCACAGTAGTAATCTAAGTTCAAACTCTGATGCCCACAAACCCCGAAGGAAGAGGAGGCCAAAGAAGAAAAAGCAACAGGTTTGTTTTGTGATTAATTTTCCCCCTTTTAGAAACTTTTGTTCTGTTTAATTTTCCTCATTTGCAATGTTGCCGTTTGTTTTATTCATATTTGTTGAAATGCTAATCCATCTCAAAAATCATGCTTTCCAAGTTCTTACAGAGACCATTATTCAACATGTTCTGTGTAGCAAGTAGCAAGTCAATCATGCATGCTACTTACTTTATGGAATGAGATATGTGTATCAATTTTTATTCTTTTCTATGGTATTCTAACTTTTGTTGTATTAATTAATAATATATGCTTTCTTCTCCATTTGCAGGCATGAAGTAGATGAACTCAGCATTCATGCAACTTCATTATAACCAATTGCAGTTGATTATCAGAAGCCAGTAATGAATTACTTTTACATTCCATTTTAACCACCAAATATTTTTTTTTTTTTTTGATTAATCAGTCAGACGTCTGTACTTAGCTCCCTGGAATGATTTATTTGGGATCACCTTCAGTATTAACTGTTATTGAAGTCAGTCTTTGATCAATAGATGACAGAGCCTTTACGATCATTTTTTCAATTCGAAAAGGGATCATTGATTTTCTCAGTACAAACATGAATTTAGTCTTCCAATCTGGATTTTGGGTGTCATACAGTACAGGTTTCTATCAGATTTGGTTGAGAGGAGCAATCCACAAATGTGCAACTTCATGTTGTATCCTTAAGTTCTTATGATGGATAGTTTATGTATTGAGATGAAAATTATTTCATTTGCTATTTCATAAACGGTATGTATGTATTAGTTCTTGAGACAACTTGATAGTAGAAGGCCAGAATCTCGGATAAGCGCAAGCTATTGATTTAAACGTCTACTTGAAATCATCGATCTCTTTTTATGCACCGTTTTGGTGATTGCAAGCGGTGAAACAAGTTCCGATAAGCAGTGTTATTTCCAGCGTCAGCTTTTCTGGAAGAATTCCTGTTGACCTGGAGAACAGAAACAGCTATACATTAGTTCGCTAATTTGTTTTTCAAGGAATTGATTACTTGCGATTGGTTGATAATGATTGCATTTTAATTTATCATTATACTGAGAAAGCCGAAATACTCTTTCAAATTGGAACAAAAAGAAAAAAAAAAAGCTAATAATTCAATTTTACTGTTTTCTTCAAATTCCTTTATTTGAAGAAATACATATATATATATATATATATATATATATATATATATATATATATTATTTAGCTTAACGAGAACTAATATTTTCATTTTTAAATTAAGAAATATTTTATTAAATGAACGACGTCCTTCCGAAATAAAATAAAATAAAATAGGCGAGGGCTGTAAATAATGAATTACCATACAGTTGCTCAACGAGTTTAAACGGATTTACCTTTCCTAGTAAAACAGGGCAGCGGCGATAGCTCCTAATAAGTGTGGTCAGGCCGGTATGATGGTGGCCGTGCGACAAACTAATGGAAAAAGCTTTGAAGCGATGGGTTGAGTTGGTGTTATTAGTCTCACTACTATCTGCCAACGGCAATCTCATCTTCATCCAAAGAACCCTTGCCGATGGGGTCACTGCTGAGGAAGCCATTCTTCTACGGGACGAGGTAATTCAAACCATTAAATCTTGTCGTCCTCTAAATCCGCTGTTAATCCTTCAATTGTAATGGAATTAGTTTTTTATTGATAGTATTATGTAATTGCTCATCATGTCCATTTCATTTTCTTTTTAATGTCTGATTACACTCTGGATCTGTCGTTGCTTGGTCTTGCGCCATTCTTGCTTGATCCTTGAACTTCCAGCCTCTGATTTTTTTTTTTTAAAAATTTTTTACTTTTATTTTAATTGTTACAATTGCCAGTCTTTCTTTTTATCTGAACGAGCTCTGCTAGTTTATAAGCTTCAGTAACATAGTGTTTAAATGCGATATGGCATTTTTAGTTGATGGAGATCTTTCCGTTTCTTAAATAAATAAATATTGAAACTTGAAAACTTAAACGCAATGAATTTTTCCCACACTGTGGCATTCCGAATTTTTTTAAGTTAAAAAGCAATTTGGGAATGTCAATTTTTTCAAGAAGGGTTTGCTCAATCAACAAATTTTATGTAACTTTTGATCGATGTTTAAAAAATCAGAATTATTCCCTAATGAATGAACTTTTGGCGTCAGTGCACTATTTATTGGATGGCCTGTTGACAGTTTGATATACCCAAATCTAGCATTGAGGTTTTACTAAGTAATTCATTTTGTTATATTCTAGGTTCGTGAAATGTTCTATCACGCTTTTGATGGATACATGGAGCATGCCTTTCCACGTGATGAATTAAGACCTCTATCATGTGAGGGAGAAGATACCCTTGGTGGTTATGCCTTGACTCTGGTCAGTTAGATGCTTGTTTCAGTTTCTTAATATCTGAGTTATTGTATTGAACTTTCACGCGGTATTACAATCATGAGTCTGTCACAGATTGACTCCTTGGATACACTGGCTCTACTCGGTGACCGAGAGCGTTTCACTTCCTCTGTTGAATGGATTGCTAAAAATCTCCGGTTTGATATAGTAAGCTTTTTCTTTTTTGGTGGGTTTTCTTTTTTGCTTTCAGCTCATATGTTAGGATAATTCTGGAGGATCAACAGTTGAATTGGAAGCATAGAATTGACTATTGACTTTTGTGCTGTTTTAAGTTTGTTAAGCGTCCAGTCTCATCCTCAACAACAACCTCAAAATCCTAATCTTCTCTCTTCTTAGCTGGTCTTGCTTCCCTAATCCAAAAGTTCCTACATCTTACTGGTTTACGATTGTTCTTCATGTGCTATCTTACAATCTTATAATTTATTATAGCAAGGATCCCGTTCCAAAATATAGTATCCCTAGCAATCAGCATGGGTAATTTGTTGACATAGGTGTATGATTTGTTGTTATAATTAATGGTTGATTTGTTCTTCAATTTTTCGTTTTGATGCCATCTTGAATTGCTTCATTCAGAAAAGCTATGTTTAAAAATGAAATTACTCGTAAATTATGAACCAGTTCAGTTTCCAGATGTTATTGTTAAGACTTAAAGTTTATTTTGTACTTCAGTTTGATTTATTAACTTATATTCCACTTTTTTCCCCCCAAAACTGGACATTTTTCTTGGGGTGGGTCTGTGTGTATGTACGTGCCCATGCCTTGTCTAGTTCTTAATCTATGTCGTTTACTTTGTTTTAGTTGATATCAATTTGGCAATCAAATCAGGTGATTTGACTATTCATTTGGAGTCTAAACATTATTTGAGTTCTTAAAGGCTGTTATTCAACTTAAACTTTGGAACTTCTGGCATCCCTGTTTGCAGAACAAAACTGTATCTGTATTTGAGACTTCCATCCGAGTCCTTGGAGGCTTACTATCCGCTCATCTTCTTGCAAGTGATTATGCTACGGTACTTTTAATATTTACCTTTCTGTATTTTTCTATCCCTAAAATTTCCTTCTTGGTAAAGCTTAAGCAAGAAAATGAATCTAGGTGCCATCATGATGTAAATTTAACTGCTGTTTATGTTGAATTTTAAATTGTTATCCCTTGCATATTGCATATTGCATGTGCGTGTTTTCACATAGGCATTGATGTACTTGTATGGACTGGAACCCCAATTTCTTAGTTAAAATCAGCTTTTAAATTATGATAGACTATAATTGCCTTGACTGCTGCTTTTTGCACGGTTAGTAATTTTTAGGTGCATGGGAGCGGATTGCAGTGGGTAAGTTCTAGGGTGCTTTGATATTTAAAGCTTGATAAGCTAGAACACATCAGCAGAAGTAAATGCTATAATGCGCTTTCATCTTTTGGGTTCAGCTTCCATCTTTTGGTTGCAGGGTATGAGAATTCCATCATATGACAATCAATTACTTGACTTAGCTGAGGATCTTGCTCGAAGGATGTTGCCTGCATTTGACACCCCAACAGGTAATATTGCTGCAGTGTTGAACTTTTGCACTCCATGCCCTGAGTTTTTTTTATTGGAAATTTAAAGAATTGGTAACCCTTTGGCAGTGTATGAAGTTTGTAATATAATTTTTAGTTTTAGCAATGAGCATAATTTTAGAGGAATTGGTTGTAATAGCACTCTTAGAAGCTTTATTATATTTCAAATTGTTATATATATTAACAGGGCTGCTGCTCAGTTGGCTTCTTGAATCTTAGATTTGAGGAAACCAGTTATATAGTCCTAACATCGCCTTCTGGAGTATGCCTCAGCCTTACTATTACCTCTTATTTACAATTATCCAAAGATCATACATTTCAAATATAGGCCTTTCTATTTCATAATGTTTTACCTTATTTTCTCCAATTTAAGTGATGATGGATTGCAGGAATTCCATTTGGGTCTGTCAATCTGTTGCATGGAGTTGATGAACACGAGAGCAAGGTATAGGTTTGCTTTTGTTTCTTACATGAAAAGGTTTGATAATCTTTTTTTTCTGAGATGAACCTGAAAATGTTTATAATCTTGGGACATCTCCTAGTATGTTTCTCATCCTCTATTGCAACTGCAACAACTTTTCAAACAGTTACTTGTGTATTGTAGTTGTAATCAATTTGCAATGTAACTCTAATTGCAATTTGATTGACTTTTAGTGACTAATTTGTTGATCAGTTTTTCATTTGACTTAAATTTTTCTATGTTAATCAACTCACAGCCTAAAATTTATGTAACTTTCCATGTCAACTTTTGGGTAGCTTTTAAAATTGCATTCCTGGTCCATTTAGATAACTTCAACTGCCGGTGGAGGGACTTTGACATTGGAATTTGGGGTGCTTAGCCGGTTGACAAACAATCCTAGTAAGTACTCATACCAGTTTCAGTTGGCTATTAAAATTATTATTCTCTATCTGGCACCTAGCTGTAATTGGTTTTAAAATTTTTTTTTTATCTGGTGAAAACACAATGTCAGGACAACTTTTGAGGATATAGTCTTAAGTTCTTTTTCACCTTTAAGGGAAAAATCTATGTGGAAACCTGTTGTTAAAATTATTGGAAATATATCAAATATATGGTGTGCTCTATTATTGTCCTCTATGTAAATACACTTGGCTTAGATGGTGGTTGACTCAATCCACATTCAGAAGACCTCACCTTGTAAGGTGAACAACGTTGTAGCAAAATTTGGCAAAGGCCAATAAATGTTGCCACGAGGCTTGTTATAATCCGAAGAAGATTGCAGGAAATGCAGTGTGGCCAAAAAAAGTTGTTGAAAGGGGTGGCAACGGTTACGAAATGTAAAGAGTGCTGAAATTATCTTTTTTTTTTTTTTTTTTTTGGTTAGCAGTTACAGGGAAGGTTAATGTCAAGTCTTGTGTTCCTTTCTTTTACATGCTATCTCAAATCTTGTACGATTGTTAACATTTTATTTGTCAGTTTCTTTTGCTGTTTCCTTTCTTAATTTTCTCCATATATGTGGAAATGCAGTTTTTGAGCAAGTGACCAAGAATGCTGTGCGTGGATTATGGGCACGCCGTTCAAGGCTGAACTTAGTAGGTGCTCATATTAATGTATTTACAGGTGAATGGACACAAAAGGTAACATTTCTCCCCTCCCCCCCCCCCCCCCCCCCCCAAAAAAAAAAAAAAAAAAAAATAAAACCTTGTTTAGAGGGCCTTTATTTTTGAAGAACTGCAACCAATTGTAACATTACAATGCCTCAACTTTCTTTCAGTAGGTTAAATGGTGAAAGCTGATTAAGTTGCCAGAGAGTAAACATTAATTCGCTTAAGAAATATTATGAAAATTTATTTGCTGATGCTATCTATTACATTATGAGTATTGGAATATGGAAAATATTTAGCAATTTTATTCTTAGGTTGTTCATTGATTGTCTGAAGTTTGGCAACATTGTCTCAGTTTTCAAAGGCTGTCGCTAGCTTGAATTTTCTACATCTTTGAAGCAGATATTTATGCTGTTTTTACTTCCATCCATTTCCATTCTGAATTACCCATCTTGCAAATGTACTTCCCCCATGGTTGATTTTTCATTATAGGATTCAATTTTTTTTCATTAAGCAACTACATCCAGTTTACTTTTTGTTTCTTTGTAGGATGCTGGAATAGGAACAAGTATTGACTCTTTTTATGAGTATCTCTTAAAGGTATGTGATAATGGTTTCACGATATAGGAAGATATTTCCTGGGTTAACATAGTAGCTCAAAATATTTTTCAGAAGTAAATACATAATCATGCTGATACACATAATTCAAATAAGCTTTTATGAAAACTGGTTTGATTGTCTGCATGAGTCCTGCTCTTCCATTCTGCCATGTCTCATTCCATCAATGGGTAGAGCACATAAATACATAAATATTTGCAGAAGATCAGATCATATAGGATGGTTTTGAACAATCATTTACAGCTAAAATAGTGGTAGGATATTCACGATAAACAAATGGGAGAATCTTAGATGATGAATAGTAATTTAATTTTGAGAAATTTTTATTGAAAATTTCTTATATTTTCAGGCTTATTTGTTATTTGGTGATGAGGAGTATTTGTTCATTTTCCAAGAAGCTTATGCTGCTGCTATGCACTATCTTTTTAACGATCCTTGGTAAAAGCTTGTGGCTATCATGCCCCTCTGCATAAATATGTGTTTTGTGCAAATGTTTGTAGCTCTATAGAATGGTCTAATTCACAATATATACTTTACTCCATGGTATTTAAATCCTTCAAATTTGAACATTTAACTTTACATGTCTTTTTAGGTATGTAGAGGTAAATATGGATTCTGCTGCTATCGTCTGGCCATTATTTAATAGTCTGCAGGCATTTTGGCCAGGCCTTCAGGTTTTTGCTTTTTCTATATTCTTGCATGTGAACCATACTAGTCGACTGTTATATTTATGTTGATTGGAATTGCATTTATTTCTAAGGTTTTGGCAGGAGACATTGATCCTGCCATTCGAACACATGCTGCCTTCTTTAGCGTCTGGAAAAGATACGGTTTCACTCCAGAAGGTTTTAATCTTGCTACACTAAGTGTTCAGGTACCCCAATCATTATTGGAAGCACATGAAAGATTTAATAAGTATTCCCAATTTGAATCACATTTTATAAGATACTATGGTATCTTAGTTTATAGTATGAGTTAGCAAGTTACTTTCAAAAAAAGAATAGACATCTTATTTTGCATTGTTATGTGACTTATGTCTTATTTATGTAACTTACTTTCATAAGTTTGATTTATAGAATGGGCAGAAGAGCTATCCACTCCGTCCAGAGTTAATAGAAAGCACATATTGGCTTTACAAAGCTACCAGAGATGCCAGGTCAACATATGCTCTAATTTCATACTTCCTGATGTAGCCAAGCAAATGCAGTTTTGGGAACCTTTTTTTATTAATTTCTTTTCTTGTATCATAACTATTTAGGGACTTTATTTGGAGTTTTCTACATCGGTTAATTAGAGCATCATTATTATATTTGGATTTTCTTGGGCCAGCCTAGTTTCCTAATCTTATTTAGGTGTTTTTGCCCCCTTTTTGTAACTCAAAAAACTGGGTAGCTTTTCTTCATTGTAAGGAACACTACTGCATCTGTCCAAGAAAAAAGAAATCAAATTTCAGCAAGTATATAAGATCCAGGAAAGACCATATCATTAAAATGATAAAATTATGAACGGGTGCAATGTCGATGCACAAAGGATGTTAGGCCCAAGTGAAAAATTACAAGGACAACTAAATAATTGGTGCATAAAGCACTTCATTTTTGATAGTGAAGAACTATGATGTTTCTTTTGGATCAACAATACCATTAGCATATCCATGTTGCTGGATTCTGACTGTTAACTTCTGCTACATTTACCTCTCCTCTGGGAGAGAAATGTCAATTACAAGGAGATAATTTTGGGAAGGCTAAAATTCCCTAGAAATATTTAAGGTGGGAAGTTGAGAAAATTTTCTCTTCGCATGAGCTGCTTTTGGAAATAATTAGCTATACAAACATTTTCTTTCTTGGTAATTGAGTTCTTTGGTTCAACCTTCCTACTTTAATCAATATTGGAACTTTTTATCACTACATGTTCATTTGCTATTGATCCATATCTAAAAGTTATTTTTGCAGATATCTTGATGCTGGGAGGGAAATGGTTGCCAGCTTGCAGTATGGAGCTCGATGCCCTTGTGGATATTGTCACATAACGGATGTGGAATTTCACAAGCAAGAAGATCACATGGAAAGCTTTTTCCTTGCTGAAACAGTAAGGATTAATTTTAGATTAGCCCAGTCAATATGTGATCTTTCCTTAACTTGTGTTATGGAGGAAAATCGTAGTCAAGTGAAATAAAAACATTCTCATCTTTGTGAATGGGATTGAGTTTCTGGACTTCCACCCTAAATGCCTGGAGTGGGGGCTGTCTCTCTAACTTTCAAATGGTTTGCCAAGCAATACAAAGTAGTATTAGTATTAGTAGTAGTAGATAAAGCTTGCAAAGGGGAGGAATATTAATAATCAGAGTGAAATTCTTTTGCTTCCTCTGGACTATAATAAGGATTGCATGGACATGTTGATAAGTTCATTTAATTTTTTTTTTTTTTCATTTTAGCTGTGTCACTATATATCATGTTGTATAGCTTTATCACTTAGAATTCTAGATTAGGGAAGCAATAACGTGTTAGAGTTTGTCATTTTTGCCCAATTCAAATTGAGATTAATTTTCAGACAGTATTTACATTACCTTAGGGGTCAACTTTTGAAAGCTTCTTTTTGTAAGATTTAATTTTTGAGTTTTTGGGTGGTGTTTCTCACTTTCCTCTGTATGCATTCATTTATTCTGTGTGGATCTGGAACACTTTCTTTTCTTTTTTCCCCTCCTCCTGTATTTTTGGACAACTTTTCTTAGAAACATAAGGGCACACAATTCTCGCGTCTACCTTATTCTGGAGGTCTGCTCCATGAATTGCCATTATTCTGTGTTTTTATTATATTAATGCCTTTTATTAATATTAAATTTTCTTAGGTCAAGTATCTATGGCTTCTTTTTGATTTGGCTTCAGGTCCAGATAACCTTGTAGAAAATGGGCCATACAAGTAAGGGCTTTCTGCTCGTTATTTGTAATGTACTTGGATCACTATTTCTCACTTTGACACATCTGACGTGAATATTATTTCTTCATTTACAGGTACATCTTCAGTACGGAAGGGCACTTACTGCCTGCAACCCCCCAAATATCTCTTGTAGGGGAACATTGTTCATATTTTGGTGCTTACTGTAGAAGTGGTGATAGTGGATCACTTAAATCTGGCATTTCAATGAATCCCCAAGAAACTAATGCTAGTAATGGAGGTCAATTTCGGACTGGATATCCATTACATTCCTCCTTTTTCAAATCAACTGATACAGCAGGATTTATGAAGGTCGTTTTGAATCTTCTTCTTTTTCTTCCATCTATAATTTTTTTCAATTTTTTTCTCTCTTCCCCTCCTGAACCTTTTGTACAGGCAACTGCCCATTTTTGTTGTATTTATCAATTTCTCGTCCTTTTAGGATATGAAGCTGCTGCATTCTCTATTATGTCTCAATGCAATATTCTTAATTTTATATGAATTATTAGGACCTCTCATTTTTGCTGATTTTTTTTTTTTTTTTTCGTTTTGTTTTAATGTTTTGTAGGGGATTTGTCCTGGATTAACTCATGGAGAAAAATATGGTATATCATATCTGGAGTCAATTGATGCAACACAAGAAGATGAGTCCACGCACCAAAGAGAGAATGTGGTTAAGAGCCATTCTGTGATGGTCGTTGCTGATAATTCTCTTTCCAATAGCAATGACCATCTTGACAATGTTCAGGAATCAAGTGAGGTGGGGTGAGAATGATCTATCTCAAGTAAGACAAAGAAGGGTTGCAAGCATTTACAAGTTCTTTATAGCTCAATTATTTGGTCAGAATGCAACCAAAGTATCACGAAGTGATCTGCTTGAGTGTCTGCTAATTTTTTTGCTGAAAGATAAGGAATAACAATGCACAAATGGCAGGTATTTTCTGACATGTCAAAACCCAATTGAAGCCTAAAATTGATTGATGTTTGATATCGAGACTGCTGGTATCTGTTAATCTTTTTGAGCGGTAATTGTTGATAAAAAGTGGAGCTTGAGGTTCAAGGTACAAATATAAGCAGAAAAGTCAAGCAGGATCCAGTCTGGCTTACTGATCATCATATTTTGCCCTGACATATAGGCAGAAACTATACTTTGATTACTTTGGGCTTTTGTAACTTAACATGATATATAAAACCTTCCTTGTGTACATTGTACTTTATAGCCTTTTCTTAGTCCAATTGCTGTTGGGTTGGGCTTAGTTAGATTTGGCCACTGGTTCGGTTAGAATCAAAATCAGACTGGATTTAGTCTGATTCTAATCAGATTGGAAACTGTTATGGAATTTTGGTTTTGAACTGGGAATTCAGGAGGGATTCACTAGTTCCGATTGCTTGACAGCAATCTTGGCAGGTTTCAGTATTTAAAAAAAAAAAAAAAAAAAAAAAAAAAAAAGTTGCATTGAAATTGGAATCAGCGGACTAGAATCGAACCAAATTTCAGACACTAACCGGCTAGAATTGCCGATTTACTAAACTAGCCATCCCGAGGCTTAATGGTCAAATTTACTCTTTTTTTATTTAATGTTTTTTCAATTATAATTTCTTATATTTTCTCAGTTGTACTCCAATTTGAACATTTAATATTTTAAGTTAAAGTTTAAAAAGATAATATTATTTTCATATTCATTAAAAAATCAAATTAGGTGTTGAAAAAAAAAATTAGAATATTAAAGAATCAAATCTTGGATAATACATTATCTTTAGTTTCTTTTACAATGGACAAAAACATTTTCCTTATAAAAAATAAAATAAACCTAATGGAAAATAAGAATCAATATTTAGTAATATTAGTTGGCATCCCTAGTAAGATTTGAATCTGAGTGAAGGTATATTATTCATGGGATTAATCGCTGTACTGTATGATTTTTAAATTCTACAGCAATGGGCTTTGATCCAATTTCCATTCGTTGAATGTCATTTGCAACCAGCAGCGTTCTCTTAAGCCCATGTCCAACGAGCCCATACTATTTCCGGTGTCAAAAACTTCGTGTTCGATTCCGCAACGTTTTTAAAAAATCACTCTACCTAACCGTTAGTTTGAACAATCTCATTCATTTTGGCGCCATGAAATGAATCACCCCCTCTTAAACCTTCTTAACAAATGTCGATCCCTCAAACATTTGAAATCTGTCCATGCTCATCTCGTGATCTCAGGTTCCATCACCTTCTCAGACCTCACTTTGAACAAGCTTCTACGTCTCTACTCGCGCTTCGGTGACACCTCTTATGCTCGCAAACTATTCGATGAAATCCCTGAACCAAATGCATTTTTGTGGACATCATTGATTCATGGGTTCACGGAAAATCACCAGTATGAAAATGCATTCTCTCTCTTTATCAAAATGCACAGAGACATTGCGCCTTTGAATTTCACTATTGCATCAGTGCTCAAGGTTTTGGCTAGGCTGGGGAGAGTCAAAGATGGAGAGGTAATACATGGGATTGTATTAAAATGTGGGTTTGGGTTTGATTTGGTAGTGCAAAATGCAATAATTGATTTCTTTATGAAGTGTGGCAAAGTGGGTTTTGCAAGACGGATTTTTGATGAGATGGGGGTAAGAGATATTGTTTCTTGGAACTCAGTGGTCTTGGGGTATGGAAATAATGGAAGAGTTGATATTGCACGGGAGCTTTTTGATAGGATGGAAGTGAGGAATGTGATCTCGTGGACTAGTATGATCCAGGGATACGTTAAGGCTGGGAATATGGTGGAGGCGAGGGTTCTGTTTGAGATAATGCCTGCAAAAGACTTGGCATCATGGAAAGTGATGATTTCTGGTTATATGAATGCAGGAAATACTGATGTTGCTCGGCATCTTTTTGAAGCGATGTCAATTCATGATGTTGGGACTTGGAATTTGATGATTTCAGGATTTTGTAAAGCAGGGGATTTAGAAGCTGCAAAAGATTTCTTTGACAGGATGCAGGAAAAAAATGCTGCATCTTGGGTCATGATGATCGATGGCTACGTTAAAGGTGGTGATTTTGACAGTGCTAGGTGTTTATTTGATCAGATGCCTGACAAGAACTTGGTTGCTTGGTCTACCATGATTGGGGGTTATGCCAGAAATGGGCAGCCTCGCAGTGCTCTGGAGTTGTACAAATCCTTCAAGGAACAAGGCATTAAGCCAGATGAAACTTTTATATTGGGAATTATCTCAGCTTGTTCACAGTTAGGAATTCTAGGTACTGCTGAATCAATTATCCATGACTTTGTAGGACCTTCATTTTTCTCTAATCTGCAAGTACTCACCAGTTTGATAGACATGTATGCAAAATGTGGAAGCATTGAGAGGGCCACGAAAGTGTTTGAAATGGTTGTAAAAAAAGATTTGCTTTGTTACAGCACAATGATTAACGCCTTTGCAAATCACGGACTGAGTGAAGCTGCAATTTCTTTGTTTGCTGAGATGGAAACGGCAAATATAAAACCTGATGGAGTTACTTTTCTTGGGGTTCTAACTGCTTGTAACCATAGGGGCCTTGTTGATGAGGGCAGGAGGTTTTTCAAACAAATGACAGATGATTATGGAATTAAACCCACAGAAAAGCACTATGCTTGTGTTGTTGACATTCTTAGTCGTGCTGGATGTCTTGAAGACGCATATAACCTCATAAGCAGCAGGTCAGTTAAACCTAGTGCAACTGTATGGGGAGCTCTGCTTGCAGCTTGTAGAGTCCATCACAATGTTCAATTGGCTGAAGTTGCAGCAGCTGAACTGTTCAAGATTGAGCCAGATAATTCTGGAAATTATGTTCTTTTATGTAATATTTATGCTGATGCTGGGCTATGGGATGATGTTGCCAAAGTGAGGGCAAAAATTAGGGAGAATCGAGTTAGAAAAAATAGAGGTTCTAGCTGGATTGAGTTGGGATCTGTTGTCCATGAGTTTGTGATGGGAGATAGTTCCCATTTTGATTCAGAAAGCATTTTCTTCATCTTGGACTTGCTTAAGAAAGATATGAAGCTTTTCGGATATGTCATTGACTTGAAGGAATTATTGCCTCTCTACACTGCGTCCTAATAACCGCTACTACAGCAGTTTGGAAAATAATCAATCAGAACGAAATGTGATAGAGAGAAAAACTCAATTTGTTCTACCAATTGAGATTCAAATGGGGGTGAATCTTGGTGCAGATATAAGTTTCCTTCATTTTGACATCAGGGTTATAGTTCAAACTACAGAAACAACATGTAATTTGAGGTGAATGTTGCATACACCTAAGTCAATGCTTTATATTACTGAGATTCACAGACAAGGTTTCTCTAAATGGATAGTTGGACAATGGAAGGCTTTAACTTATATGTGATTTTTGAACAAGACAAAAAACAGCTTATGAAATGGATTTGACAAGATTTCCTGTATTGCTGATTGAACCTGTTCAAGTGTTGAGCTCTCAAGGAATTTCAGTTCAAAGCATCAGCAGTAAGCTTTATGATTTATTTATTCAGCTTCAGTTTTCTTTCTATCTTTTACATTTTTGGTTTCTATTCGGTTGAGTGGTGCAAGTACCGCATGTATCCAAGGCATTAGCAGCATTGGCTTCCATATCAAGGAGGCTTAATTTCTTTTCAACTGGCCTGTGTTCCATACCTTTGCTGAATATGGTCCTAACCAGAACTAAAAGAAAATCTGACATCTGATCTGACTAGTCGAAACAATTAAACTAGCAATATCTAATATTTTATTACCTAATATCATAGAATACTAATGTTACTGAGATGAACATTTCTGAATAAGTAATGATCTTCAAATGTGGTTGAAATTTCCTCTTGGATTCCATTTTGGTCAGAAGTTAATTGGGGCTTATTAAATGCTCATGTTTTTTACATTTATATTGCTCATCTAGCTAGAGCTCATGTACTGAGGTAGATCAAATAACTAATAGAAAAATTTAGACTCAATCTACAAATTGAGACAGGTATCTTGATAGGTTATTAAAATACCATTATTATTTATAGGCATTTTAGCCAAAGGTAGCTTGGTGATACCAGCAAAATGAAAGTAGTTCGTGCCAGTGCATAGGTTGCCTGCTGTGAGATTTGGCCCAAGGGATCCCTTGTTAAGACCTATATATGTATATCTTATACATTTTTAAACATTCTGAAGCTTTTTCATTGATTAAATAGGACTTGACATGTGCACTAGTACAGGTTCAACGCTCAGTAGGCAAAATTTGGAGATATAGTCAAAATAGTGTTGTATGCTCAAAAAGAAGCAAATAATTATGTATATCTTATACATTTTTAAACATTCTGAAGCTTTTTCATTGATTAAATAGGACTTGACATGTGCGCTAGTACAGGTTCAACGCTCAGTAGGCAAAATTTGGAGATATAGTCAAAATAGTGTTGTATGCTCAAAAAGAAGCAAATAATTAAGAAGAGGTAATATTTTTGTTAGGGAAATAAATTTTTTATGTATTATTACTTCCAATATATACAAATAGGTCTCCAGGATAAAAACATGATACTGTAGTTTTATTAGGCTTCATGTTGAGCTCATATCGCATTTCTCCATAGAGCTTCATGATTTATGTTTAGAAGTACACTAAACATTATCCTCGTGTCAATGGAGTTTTGCCAGTGGAATTCTGAATGAAGTTGATGGATGACTGTCAAGGCCCTTCAATGACCTAAATAACCCCATAGGTGATACAGCCACTGAAGGTAACACCTTGTTACATATATTGTTCATAAGCAATGGAACTAACTTAGCAGCAAGCCACATATTTGTTGCTGACATTAGCTTTGAAGAATATGAGCTATAGAACATGCCATGTGGCATATTTAGTACTTGCCTTCCGGTGAAGAACTCTTTGAGATGGGCTAATGGCTCTAGCCTAAATTATGTGTATTTGCATGTGCTGGCTGAAAACTGGCTTAGTAGTATGCTAGTATTGAAAGATTCTAGGTGCAAACTGAATTTATATAGTCTGCTTTGTCGTTGAATTACTCTTTTATGATAAAACGAATTTTATTCTGGTTTTCTTCAAAAATGCGAACCGACAACTATATCAACTTAGAAATCACTAGATTCAAGCTCTGGAATCTTGTCAGATCTTGTTTTCTTGTTATCATTATGGTTTACTTGGCTACCACTAGACAAAGGGAGTGAAAAGTTGATGGTCATTGGTGACAAGAGCTGATAATGTATATTCTAAACATAAACTGCTGCAATAGTTAGAGAAAACAAGTTATTGCCCAGTAATTTTATACTTGCTAACTATAATTAAATGAATATGTACATTGTAAGTTGTGTGTAGTATTGTACCCATAGTTTTTTTTAAGGGCAGTGGTGCAGAAGCAATTAAAAAAAAGAAGTATAAAAAGCATAAATACATAGCATAAGTCAGGACATAGAATTTTAAATCTGTTGATATTTTTTATCTTGTAAACTTGGAACCGATTTTTTTTGTAAAAGATGCATTTGCTTTATGGCATGTGGTTCCCAATTGATCACCCTTTTGCCAAAAGACTATCAGACAAAAAAATGTTCACAAAACCCTAAATATCTTCCCTTTGCTCGATAAGATTTCCCTAATCAAAGTTTTTAATTAATACCAACTCAAAGCCGCACCAATTAGGTATCAACTTTAGTTAGAGCATATTTTTTAGGTAACCATATCCAAAAAAGCAACTTCTTTAGAAAGGACAACAAAACTACAATAACAACAGAAAATTTGTCCGCCAAAAACAGAGCAATGCTTTAGAAATACATCTTTTTACTGTGTAGAAGGGTAGTTCTACCAAACCAACATTTTC
>NC_143157.1:27475067-27500481 GCF_041381405.1 Jatropha curcas | reverse complement strand
CAAGTTACGGCTACTAATCTGCATATTTTTTTTAAATGAGCTATTCAATGGGTTAAATATTATTGGGAGACAGAAAATGTTTTACAAAAGAGGAAGCACCTGAAAGAAAAACTTATTAATCTCGAAAGGTTGAATGCAAAATGAAAGTGAAATATAGCAAAAACAGAACACACAAATGATAAGCTCAATCATAAAAGGCTTTAAGAAAAATTGTCTCAAACTGTCAACAATTCTCTCTTCCAGTTTTCTGGAAACAAAAGTGCAAAAAGGTAAGACAACCTCCATAATTTTAAGATCAGGTATCAGATGCCGCCACTCCCCGGGAACACCAAAAATTTAAAAAAAAAAAAAAAGAAAAAGAAATAATTAACAGGACCAGTAATTACGTGGAAGAATTACTCACTTTGGAGGTAAGCTCATCTAAAGCAGGATAAGCAGCTGTCTCCAGCTCCGTCGTCCGTGCAGCCAGAAAACTACAAATAGCTTCCAAAGCTACCTCTAATGCCCGGAATTCAAATGGAGACTCTAAATTGCACGAGTTTAATTACTCAAAAAAGAATGAAACAAATTCTTATATTATATAGAAAAACAGAATAAAAAATGATAGTGAAAAATATACATTTCATAAAAAACACATCTTTATTTTTTATTGACCAAATAAATCTCATTTCACATTCAAAAAAATAAATAATATACCATCCTCTTCACCCGCTTCAACATCATTTTGCCCAGTGGGATACTCTTTTCCATATCCTTGGCCTTGGGGAATGAGACTTACTGGAGGTAAACGTCTTTGAAGTTCCTCAACGACAGGGATAACATTTTCATCCAATGGATCTCGAAGCAATACCTAAGACCATATTGAAAAAACAAAAACAATCAGATTAGGACAAAGATTAAAAATGAAACAACACCAAATTTTATTGAAACAACTCATTTCTTTAATAGAGGACTAGTTAGGACATAAGGTGAACAAATCAAAGGCTATGATGAGCCCATAGAGCTTCATTCAACAGAAAGGCTATTTCATTAAGTGAGCATCTAGTGGCTAGTGCTCAGTTTTCATACAAACTTTCATCAGATAATACATAACAGTAATTTAATAACCTTAAATCTTTTCACCTAAAGTACTAGGAAAAAGAAGAGTTCAAAATATTGTCATTAAAAGACTTGACAGTTGAATTTTTTTTCGTGCACGGTAACAAGATCATGTCTTAGTCCCACAACACCAAACCGCAGGTTTATAAATTGACCCACAAACTCATTCTGCAAAACCCAAATATTAATAAGTTCTCTGTCACTCCATAAGAGTCCATTCCACCCTATCAAAACTATCAAACTGAACTCAAAAAATCAACTGATTCAATTAAACTCAGTCAAGCATTAAAATTTGCATTTGCGATGTACACTGCATAAACAAACAGAGAAAGACCCACTAACCTCCTCGGAAGTTATAATTGCCTTGATATGCTGTCAAGCAAAAGAAAACGATCATCAACAGAAAATAAGCGCCAAAACAGAACTGAAATATATACAAACGTATAAAAGGAATCCAATATATATGACAAACCTCCAAGTTCAAAACAATAGCCCTCTCTCGCCCAAGAATCGTAGAGGGATACGACAACAATGGGTCCAGAATCCGAAGATCGCGCGCGTGAATCTGCACGCGATGCATGATAGCTTGCTTGTCGGCATCAAGAATAGTGCCTTGACCAGAAGCGTCAACGAGAATCCAACTCCTCGCCGGCTGCGTTTTTTTCTTGACGGCGGCTGCAGACGAAGCTGCAGCCACCTGAGGGTCGGCCGGCACCACGTACCTGTCCCTCGCCATGTCGAATAACCATAATCCCAATCACATTTCCACTGGTATTAATCTCAAAACCCCTAAAGCAAATATATTAATGAGAATATTTAGCAGCTGCGTATTGATACAATGGGAGTATTAGCCGAGTCCGTAAGAGCGATTGGAGAATCTGATACCAAAAGGAGCAACTCGTTTCAGAATTCGGTAATGGTAATGTGCTAGTTGTCTATAATTATGGGTTAAATTTTTGAAAGGGAGAGTATAGAAGAAAAAGGAACTGGAGTTTCATGTAGTTTGGTTACCGTAGGAGTTAGGTGATAACCAATGTAAGTTTGACACGTTATATGTAGACTTATAAAAACATATTGGTAATTAATTAAGAATCATTAGAGATTTAACTTTAAGAAGATTTATAATTATAGAAATTTCATATTTTTAAAATTTATTATTAAATACTAGAGAAAATATAAAAAAATAATAATTGCGGTAGGAGTCAGTAATTAATAACGGTGGCCAACGGTGATCAGCAGTGACAGTTGTGATCGATAAATTAAAGATGTATATTTATAAAATTATAATAAATTTGTCAAATATCTAAAATTTTTCTATATTCTCATGATAAATAACTTAATTTTCTTTGACTATAAAAAAATTTTCCATTAATTGATTTTTTGATTACCCGAAATATTGAAAGTATGAAAAATATATTATAGACAAGTTATTTTTCAAAAATAAATAGTGCCCTAAAATAAAAGTTCATATCTTATCCACAGTAGTATACATGTTCTCTGGCGTAACCTATAAAAATATACTGAAAAGAAAATTTTATTGAAATAAAAAAAATATATATATTAAGGAAAATAACTTTCTCTAATTTTAGAAAGAGCGAGAAAAATATATATTATATTTTTATCCTAAACAAGGAATAGAAATATCTCCAAGTTTGGAAAAAAAATATAAATGAATTGAGAAAATTGCATCGATGATTCTCTAAATATTTTACTAAATTGTTAATAACCTTTTGTGACTCATAAATTTTTCACTTGTCACGTATTTTATAGGATGTGAGAAAATTGTTTAATGCAAGATTTATTATTTGTTTCATTTTTTCATTTTTTTTCTTTCTCCATCTAAATATAAGGGTAGAAAACAATTAAAGAAAGAAAATTATAATATTTAATCATTTTCTTCTTTTTTTTCTTTTTTTTTCCTTCTCCTTTCCATATAATGTGTTAAAATTTTATTAATTAAAACCCATGACTCATGTTTTTAAATTCCTTCTCTATTTAATTGTTATTATGCTGATACCTAACTCCTTGGCTGTTCTCGTGATTTTTATAATTAGGGTCGGTGAAAAAGATTTTTTTTTTTTTGAAAAATGAAAAAGAGCTGCTTACTTTCATCATGACGGTTGCTTTAGATTCTGAATAACACTATCTAACTGTCTCCTTTAGAAATAATAAACTTGCCCACTCAGTAATTATCTATTTATCATAAACAAAATATAATATTTACATTTCGGTGACAAAAAATTAAGATTCTTGTTAATATTATAATTTAATTATTTACTGAAAAGTGATAGATTTAAGATAAATAAATTTTAAAAGTGATAACTCAAACAATGGAGTATGGATGTGCTTGATTTTTAAAAAAATAAATATAAAAAACTATACTATGGATGTGCTTTCTGGTTGAAGCAAAACAAATTCTATGTACTTTTGAATACGACCGTTTATTTTATCTGATTATTAAGTAAAAGACAAAAAAAATTCAATGCAACATCTTTGATATGACCCTTACATTATTATTAAATTAAATGCAAATGGAACATTTTTTTTTTTTCAGTACTCTAGTTAGATTATTTATAATTTTTATTTGTTGCCCAAATTGTTAAGACATGTGCAAATGAATTTTAAATATAAGGGTTACAGTTAGGAACCCATATTCAATTCCTTTTCATATTAATATTGACTTTTTTAATAATTGTATTAATAAACAGCTAAGATAATTATTTTAAATTAATTATTAAATATAAAATAATTTAAAAGATAATTTTATTAAATTTTAAATATTAGGAATGATATTTCAAACTCTCGGAATCTTTGAGATGTTTGTAGAATATGTATATCTCTAAAATATATATATATATATTAATGTATTTTGTAAAAATTATTAGTATAACTATAATTTTGATAAAGACATGTAACTGATCTATCTTATGCGCGTGCTCCTAATGATTAAAATGACAAGTCTCACCAATTTACTTACTCCCCCACGCCAACGTACCAATTTTAATATTATTTTTCCAATTTTGATTCAATTGACGGTTGAGGGTTTTTCTTCTTGTTTTACTTTACTTTTAGGTTGCTTCTTTTAATTTTTCTTTAGTAATTATTATTAACCAGATGATGCGATATAGGAAGACCTTATTATTTAAAGAACGAAAAGAAAACGAATATTTTGTTTTCAAGGCGATGGACATGAAAGCCGACAGAAGCAGTTGTGCAATGCATCAGAATATTACTTTCGTGTCATCAGTTAAACATGGACAACCAAACTGTTCCATGATATATAAGTTCTTCCCAAATTAATATATATTTTTTGTTTTAAACTAATTTTGATCCATAAAAATTTCTATCATTGATAGGTACCCATAAACTCCAGTATCCAAACAAAAAACGAGAAATATCAAACCGTCTCTTAATTTAAATAGAGGAAAAAATAAAAAGAAACCAAACAACCTTGTTTCTATAATGTCATGTGTGTACCTCTTCCTAGTATAACGACCCGAAACCTTAACTATTGGAAACAATATACAACATATATTTCTAGCTCTATGCAAAGAAAAACACAGAACAACTCGAACAGGAGAAACTCTGTACAACACTCCTCTTTGTTAAGCTTTCACTGCCAGTGTTTGCAAGTGATCTATAAAATCTTGCAAACTCAAATCGTCCGTGAGAATGATCTCTGATCCTTCTGTGTATGTTGAGTTCTGAGTAACAGATGGATTCAACTTTGCCAGAAGAAACCTAGCCTGACTACTGTGTTGGTCGCATTTTATCAGTTTAGGTGCTGGTATTCGTTCCCCCACCAATTGTTCCGCATCAACTTCGGGAGCTTCCAACAACTTTCTTAGATTCTCATGGTTTGGATCTTTGTGATAGCCAAGTTTCCTCCACTGAGCAATCTTAGACCCATAATGAATCACCACATGGAAGTAGGAATCGAAGAGCAAAATAACATCGGCAGCGATCGAGCGAACATCTAAGAGGACTGGAATAGGAGGTCCATCAAATGAATACTGAAAAAGTGTAGGTTGTATCATGATAAGGGAACCTACCACCCCTTCACGGTTTAACATCAAGTGGAAAAATGCAGTTTCATCAGGAGAACTATTGAAAACATCAATAAATTGAGACCTCCTCAAATAATACATGAACTGAGGGTAAAGAGAAAAGTTTGTTGACAACCTGAAGGTAGATGGATCTTCCTGTATATAGTCCCCAAACTTAGAAGCAAAACGAATAAGGTTGTCATCTAACCATCTGATGACATCTCGAGCATAACATGTCTCTGCTCGGTGAATGGCAAGTCTTGCCATGACTGAAGCTGCTGCTTCCTGATCAAAACCAGCAGTGATTTCTGCTGACTTGTTTCCAACCCATCTTCTTGCAGCTGTTGTAACTCTTTTCTGGATTCCCATGTTTCCATGTCGGTATCGTGTTATAAATTGTATAAAAAATGCAGACCCAGGATGCGCCTTCTGTTCATCGCCTACTTCGAAGAAGAAAGCTATGCATGTTTTATTCGTTAGTGTGCCCAATTTCCATGCATACGTGCCACCCTGCCCAGTTTCACGATCACTCACTAAGTCATTTTTTTTATGAAGAGAAACACAAGGTCCAAGTGCTCCACAGATTTTTACATCTCTTGTGGTGATCACCTCAATAGTTGCATCAAAATACATCTTCAAACTCCCATCTTCACCCCGACTAAAAATGTGCCTCAAGCATTTCCTGAATTGATCTGACTCAAATAACTCTCCTAACATCATGAATCCACCTGACCTCTCAACTGGGGCTTTTAGCTCCGCCACCCCTACTTGATCAAGAGAACAAGCAAATAAATCAAGAACAATAGATGCATCAGATAATCTCTGTGACAATCGATTGTAGAAGCTGCATGATTTGTCATGGTATGGTGCACGACCATTAATGAGGTCTCTATGAGTTCTGATGGCATTAGTGAGAGATGAATCCACAATCATCCCTGGCCCCAAAGTTGCGGGTCCAGAAGTGAAAACCATAATGCGGGAGCCAGTATGCACTGAACATCCTTCAAGCAGTCCAAGCGCAACAGTTATTGCTGCACCAGTGCATCTTTGAGGGCGATGACCAGACATGACCACTGCTAAAGAACAAATTTCTTCAATTGCTGTAGTGATGTTGAACTCACATTCAGATATGGGTAGCAAAAATCCCTGATTCTGGACAAATGGCGTCTTTCCAAGTTGCTGCATCTTGGTTTTATTTATCCCCAAAAACTGTTGGATCTATGGGTTCAAAAGCAACCCAAAACATCTGATTAGACAAACATCATTAATTTTGTTTTTTCTGGATGCCTAATAAACATTAAAAAACTGTTGGTGCATATAAGAACCTGGAATATTTGTGAACATCTTATAGTTACATAGTGGCTTGTGATATGAATGCAAGACACAGGACATTTCCTTACTTATCTTAAGTCCAGTAAAGAGACGTAGATTAACCAAGGAATCAAAAGGTTGACAACAACAAGATCAAAACCAAGTCAGCCTTTCAGCTGTGCAATAATGTGCATAATATGAAACAGAAGCATTGAAATTTGAAACTTAATCAACCAGTTGATGAGCAAAGTGCAAATATTTTCAACATTAAAGTTCACAACATCATCAAAGAAGTATAATTTCAAGCACTGCAAATCATGTACAATACCCTCAAGAAGAATAGAAGAATAATCAAATTAATAAACAAACAAACAAACAGGTAAATAATCCAAAGTTTAAAATTGCTAATTGAATAGAGTTTAACGATATAGCTAAGTACCTGCTCCGATGAAACCTCACGTTCACCATGAAACACAACCACCCTCGAGCACTCCGAGAACCCCAGATCATAAACCCTAACCATTGAATCAAAGGCAACCAAACCCACAAGCGCATTTTCTGGCAACTGCTCAATAACCAATAACAACTCATTTTTAACAGCCATCAGCTCCTCCTCCGCCGTGCAAGCATCAACCACAAATATAAAAGCAGGTCCCACCCCTTTCACCTCCCCACCACCGGCGGCCATTCTCGGAGTCCCCAATGACGCCATCGATGACAAAGACACATTAGAAGAAGACAATCCATTTGCCCAACTATAACCCAAATGCGCAGAAGAAGCAATTTTTGCATCGATCTTATCGAGTTTGTATTCAACGGTACTGTAAGTGGGGAAAAGCTCAGCTGGAAGATTGGTTTCTCCAATACCGGAATAAGAAATAGGGAAAGTGTTTTTCTGGTAGCAGAAGGGACAGCTCCAAATACGAGATTGGTAATCAACGCGAGCGTAAGGATTTAATACAGCACCACAGCGTGTGCAGGTAAGGGGCTCGTAAGGTAGAATTGGAAGCTCCAAAGATTGCATGAGTGGTGTACACATGATGCCAAGTGGAATTACCAGGGATGTGACTTCATTTTTTGTCGTGGGCCAAGCGTTCCAGGACCATCGCAGGCCCTCGATTGCCTCCAGCTCCACGAAATCCATTGTAGAGATAGGATTCGATCTGGGTAAGTAGGTTTTTTAAGCTGGTTTCATGTTTTCTTTTTAAAAGAAAAAGGGAAGAAGGGGTTTCGTACGGTTGATACAGGAAAGGAATCCTGGATGTAGCAATGAGGAAGTAAACATCAGGAGGCGAGAGTAATGATTGATGAAAGGTGTGGTTGGTTCCTGAGAAAGTGAGGCAAAGCGAAAAGCCCCAACAACTTGGGGGGTTAATTGATCTAATCCTACTTCTGCTTTGTGACCTGTGAATTGTTGAGTATAGCCTGTTTGCAACAAGCGAATTCCACGAATTCATTTTGAAATTTAAAATATTTGTGTTTGGAAATGTAAAAAAAATGATTTAAATTTTAAGAATCGAATTATGTGAAATTAGGTTTGCATAATTTACATTTTATTAAAATCGATGAAATCTGTAAATAAAATTTTTAAAATTGACTATTAAAATATTTGTTGACAAAATTACTCTATTATAATTATTTTTACTTTTTTTTTCCTTTTTATTTATTTTCTTTGGAAAATTCCAAACTATAACAACTTTATTTTTTTTTTTTCAAATCCAATAATGATGTATATTTTTTATTTTTTTCTTTTTTTTTTGAAAAGTTCCAAAATAGACGTTTTTTTTAAGTCTAGTAATACTGTTTGTTTTTATTCTATAAAATTATAAAAACTTCGACAATTGTTTTCGAATGCAACTAAAAACAATAATAACATTCTTAATATTTTTTAGTTTCCAAATTAATTCCTTAAATCAACAAAATTTTTTCATCAATTAAAAATAATTATTATGATTAATGTTACTGTTTATATAATTAATTAATTAGCATGAAATATTAATGTTACTTATTCATCTGAAATTTATTATTTAGATTTTAATAAAAAAATGACAAGATATTATATTGTACATAATAAATATAATTGGTGTTTATTATTTATTTTTATTAAATTATTATATCAGTGGTATTATAAGAAATAAAAACAAATGAATTTTCATTTAAGAATTTATTCAAAACATAATTTTGTAGAATTCAATTGAATTTCTTATTTTAAATTGAACATACCAAATATGGTAAATTCATTTTATAAATGAATTCTACAATTATAATTTATTTGTTCTAAACTGGCATTAGTTTACAGAATATGAAGTATATTGAAAATATTTGAAAAATACTCTATTGTCATTTCTGTTTCTATATCTAAATGCCCATTGTCGTCCAATTAATAGCTCGGAGCAGTATGAAAATAATAACTCCATAGTATTAGTAGGTTGATCTGCAAGTCTGGAGTTCAAGTTTTTTGAGATAAAATGGGCCGTACATGATAAGTATACTCTTGGGCTAGGGTTGCATGAACAATTACAAACGACGAGTAGGTTATTCATAATACTAATGAAAAGAATCTCTAAGCCCATTTGTTGGGGAAAATGGGCCGATGCCCATTTTAGAAACGACAACATGAGTTATTTTTGACGCCGAATTGTCGTCCACTTAAACTGACAAACAAATTCCTACAGACTATAGTCGTTTAAAATTACACGACACCGCAAGCTAACTAAGAAAACTTTTGTCGACGTCTCTAGATTAACCTAAGCTTTATCTGGAGAAGTCAGATCGACTGTGTCTAGTCCCTCACCGGTTGGTCTGGTGGAATTTTGTTAAATAGCAGTGTTTTTTAAGTAATGCAGTAAGGACATAGGTTTTATTTGATAAACCGTAAAAAAACATATGTCATATAATTAAAATATTCTTAATTACATTATGTTACGTAATATTTCAGATTACCAAAGTAGAGAGCACATCCTATAAATCCATTTTTAGAAAGCTAGCTTTGGAAGAATTGGCATTTGGTTAAAGAGACAATTTTGTTGCTTTTGCGGTAATTTTGCTGCACACTTTGAGAACCAAACATGTCAAAATTATTTGTTTCCGTTAAAGATAGAATATGAGTCTGCCATAATTAATGCCAGATCCAAGAAAACTTTTATTGCTTAAAAAATATATATACTATATAGGTGCAAGAACAGAGAGAAAAAGATCAAACCCTTCTTTCATATATATATATATATATAGATCTGACCTAAATTAAATGAAATGTTAGTGATCCCCATAACATTCAATTACAATCACATCATATAATAAGAAACACAATTAGGCACAATGTACAAGTGTTAATAACTAATTATTATTATTAGGATTATATTATTATTAAAAAAATAGAATGCCAACCACACCACATTCAGTCCCCAGTAGCTAGAATCCTACATTCACCAATCAAATACATAGTTTTGCTTATCTCAAACTTAAAAAACATATGTATACAGAATACAAACTAATGGCCATAATTGAAAGCCCCATCAACATGCACATGGCCTTGTTCCCCCTCATCAATTTAATAACTTCAATAATAATAATAATAATATTTAAAAAAAGACAAATAAATCAGATGAGGAATCTGTCTGATAAAATTAAAAAAAAAAAAAAAAGATTTTGATAGCATTAAAATTGAAGGAATATTAAAACATTTAAACAACTAGGACAACAACAAACAATAACCAAAATAAGGGGAAATTATCATTAAGCAAAGCCATTAGTAAATAAACAAGCCAGACAATAGGGGGTTAAGTTTATTGCTTCTTGTCCATTACAAATGTCTAGATCTTTCATATTTATATACCATCATCATCAAATTAAAATACAGACACAATCCAAAACAAAACACCAATTGCTTGCACAAGTGCCTGCCTTTGTTGTCTAGTCTTCTTGGGTGCAAAAAGACTAAATCATATAGAGAGCAGGCAAGCTATTTAATTAAGTTCTACTCTTGCATTTCTCCATAGCTCTTGGTGCTGCAATTAGGCAAATAATTGTTAGTATTTATCACCTAAAACTATATATTATTTAATTAGAAAAATAACTAAAAGTTTTTACTAAAGATCATACAAATGATTATGACATATGAAATGTATAATTAAGGTGCATACCAAGACCAATAGCTTCAGATCCTTTCATAATGCGCAAGCGCTTGCATGAATCAACAAACATCCTGCATGAGAACCCATGTAAATACTTAGTCATAATTAATCTTTATTTTTCCTTGAGTTAAATATATAATTGTTTAGGAATTATCCATCTTAATAGCCATATGTATAAATATATTGTACATGCATGTGTTTCATGGCTACCTAATTTGGACTGTACATGTCTTTTCTTTTGGATAATTATTTATAATTTTTAATAGAATTACAGAGGAAATGAAAAAAGAACTTACTCCCATGGAACATCGCCCACGAGCATCCAGTCACCATCCTTATCTTCATAGGTTGGCACATATTCAGAGCTGTTGAGGAGATCCATCAACTTGCTTTCATTCATAAAGTCTATCATTCCTTGGGCTCCATAATTACCTTCATATTTAATTAAGTTGAAAGAACCATTTTAGCTAAAAAGTACCTTCTTTTGTTCTATAATAAATATACACTGACCTAGATCTAAACAAATTCCATTTGATCTCATGAGTGCATTATTTCTTGATGTTAATTAATTTCATTATTTTAATTTCTGCATGTGTTGCTTTCTTCAGCGAGCAAGAATATAAGAAGCAACAGTTTTTGTCTGTCCTTCAACCTCAAAAGAAAAGGAGAGAAAAAGAAAAAAGAAGTAATTATTCTGCCATGGCATTGCACTTTAAAAGTTTAATTTCTCAAAACAGTTCTGAACGTAGTTTAATTAGCACTATCCTCTATAAAAAGAAAGGACACACACATGACCTAATATATTTTTGAGCATGTTCAACAAGCATAACCTTAAACAGATCTGTTAAATTCTCTGTCTTTGAGCAAATTTATATGTAAAACTTTTCATAACTTGTGTTATGGATATAAATTAATGGATATTACTTACCCATAGTGAAGGAACTGAACATTTTGGCTAGGGCATCAGATAGCTCTTGGTAGCTTTTGTACATCTTAAGGTCTACCTTACGAAGATAAGGTGCACCATCCATGCAAACCTTCACAAATGCTGCACTCAAACTCTTTTCACCTTCATCACTGTTGTTCTTCTGATTGGCCATTATGTTCTTCCTGTAAGATCTAACTGGGGGCCAACCCACAACTTGAGCTCTGAAATAAAAAACCCAGTAATAATTAGTATTACGTAATTAACATTTACACCTCTTATTTAAATGCAAATAAAATGAACTTACTTGGCTGGTGGCTTGGCAGGGTCCTTGATGGTGGAAGTTGGGAGGTGATTCTTGTCCTTTGAAGCATTCTTGATATTTTCATTCAGATCCATAACACCATCTTTAGCTTGAAGATTAAGCTTCAAATCAACAGTCTCTGCAAATCCTCTTTTTCCAGTAGCTTTTGGTGTCTCCACTTCCGTTTTGCCGCCACCAGGCAATCCAAGACACAGCTCAGTCTCCTTGAAGTTCAAATCAGCTCGCTCGCCGCCTATAATTGCGCTCGCCATTTCTTGGCCACACTTTGAACTGGGTTAAAGTGAAGTCTAATTGACTTTGTATTTATTTTCTTGTATTGTTGCTCCTTTTCTTTCTTGTTCTTGCTTTTGATAGCTAAATTTTTTGCTTGTTTCTTTGCTTCTTCTTTGTTGTGTCCTCTTCTCTGTTTTGCAAGCTAGCGAAGAGAGAGACCCCCAATAATATAACTATGTTGGAGGTGGGGAGGTTGTGCGTGTAGCTGCATGTGTATGTCATATCAAATAGTTGGTCTATGGTTTGTCGACACGTGGACAGTTCTGTCACGTTGATCATCATGATGATAGAGAGGAGGTATACAGCCGACTCCTTAATTGAGTAGCAAATTAATTAAGGGGTTTGCCTCAATTTTTTTTTTTTTTTTTTTTTTTTGTTTATATATTTTCCTAAAGGTCAAACCATCACATGCAAAGTACATAGTAAAAAGAAAATTTAGCAATTTAGGAGGTTTAACTAGCCTTAATTAATTAGTCCGGTTATATAATATTTGTGTCCTAATTAATTTCTACTTTACTTCTATATAAAGAGAGTTGATAAAATATATATCAATAAAATTATTTAAAATACATTAGACGAAGAAAATTAAGAAAAATAATGAATTATTCATCAACAGACGATTGAATCAATAAAAATGAGGTATATCTTTAGACAATTTTTTTTATAAAATTAAGAGTTTAAAATATGAAATTGTGATTGTTCACTTCTTTTTTATTTCATACCATCAATAAGAACAAATAGATTATTGTAATAATTAAGATTTGAGAAGTAGAACTAATTAAGTAGCAAAAAGAAATGTAATAATAATTTAATAAAATAATAGCAATAATAATACATTTATGATTATAAACAATTAATCCATAGTATATCATTATATGAGAAATTTAAAATAAAAAGTTTAAGAAACTCATGGAATTAAATTATTTAGTTGAAGAACCATTGATGTCAAATGATGATGGATTTAATTATCACTAGCCTTTTTCTTTTTAGAATGCAATGATTATTATCCTAATCTCCCATCAATTTCAACAAAAAAAAAAAAAAACTATAACCATTATTATTTTCTCATCATTTTCCAAGGTCCTTTTCAAATTGAATTTCCCTCATCTTCCCCGTAAAGGTAGGCATGTTGGCACTTGGCATCATCACCACAAAAACTTAATTACAGCAAAATTAATTATTTCTTTTATTAATTATATACAGTATAGTGTATGGGAACATTGCCATGTTCAGCTTGTACCTTATTATTTCCCATCGGGTCCTGGGGGTCCGTTTTGCTGAGAACAAGCACGACTGAGTCATATGCCATTTTCATCAATAAAAATATGTATAGACACATTGCCATTTCATGCTAAGATTCTTCTATGAAACTTCCAATTATGCATCTACTCACATGAATCAATAATTCATGAAATTCCCAATGGCAAATTCATAATATATTAATATATCAATTCATATTTTAAATTTAGTAATTAAATACGAGGACAAAACCTTTCCTCGATATGAAAAAAACCAAAAATAATTTATTTTTGAAGAAAATATAATATATATATATTGAGAGAGAGTTAATATTTGGAAATACAAAGTACTAAATATCAAAATTTTTTTAGGTAATTACAAAATTGGCTTAAAAGTATATAGAGTCATTTTCAAAGTTAAACTGTGAGATTGTAAGTTATAACTCTTTTTGGAATGACAATTTCTTTTTATACATATGATATGGAAATTATTACAAGAAGACAAACATATATCCAATTGGTGAGGTCAATCTATGTAAAAAGTAATAAATGTGGGTGCAAAAACGAGAGTAGCTAGCTAATAGTGTTGAGAATTCTCATGCAGAGAACACAAGTAAACAAGAACATCATCAACATCATTAATTCTAAAGGGGTAATTGAAGGGCATGGTGGTGACTTACAGACAGGTCACATCCCTTAGAGATGGAAACATCCCTAACCCTAGCTGTGCCCTTGCCCCATCAACATCTCCCAACCCCATTCTTGCTTGTTTTTTATATTCTAACCAAGCTATGCTCTCTATTCATAATTATCCCATCATCTTAATTAGGCTTTGCCTCTCCCAACCACATCTTCCTCCTATTGATAACTCCCAAAGGAAATAGACGAGTCAAAATCATATCTACTAATTAGATATATAAAAGAATATTTATATTTGAACACCTAAATAACTCGTAAAAAAAAAATGTGATGATTCTCACTTGATATTGCCTCCATAAGAGAAATTAACTTCAACCTTTTTCTATTTTTGAAGAAAAATTAAGAAATTATCGAATTTTGAATAATGAATTCACCCATTGTAATATTAGATTATACTATAATTATATTACAATTATCAAGATATAACCTAGCTATGTCTACACATAGTAATATATACAAAGTTGAATTAGAAAATATCATGTAATAAGGTGGTCGTGTGGTGATTTATAGCCACCAAAATCCAGATATGAACACAGTGGTACCAGATATATTTTGTTTTTTCCTCAAAAGTGAGTATTGATTTCTATACCTGCCCTTTTCTACTAGGTGAAGTCTTTCTACATCAATCTTCCTCTTTTTCTTCTCCGTGGGCCTTATGACATGTATCCCTTGATATTATGCACAAATTAATACTTCAATTCAATTTTTTTTAAGAATAATATATAATTAATTAATTTAACATGAAATTAAAACTTGTTTAACTCAATTATCTAATTGTTTAATATCAATTCAAACATCAATAATTTATATAATTTGAGTAACTCCTAGACGTTGAATCAAACCCTAATCAATAAAATAAAAATTACAACCTAACCCTTAGAATTAAGCTTTCAACTATATATTTGTATTCTAAAAAATGGTTATTATGGATGACATAGATCTTTTCTCCCTTATCGGAGATCTCAAGATTGAGCATTAAATATAAAGTCTCTTTAAACATTTAACAGAGAGTATTTTACCCTCTTTGTAGGCCTGCAATGACAATTTTTACAAATTACATGTTTGACACAGAACAGAAATGCAATAACATTTTCGCGATAGTTAAAAGGCATGCCATCCCATGCTCTTATATATTTATATGCTGCTGTCATATCAGAAGGGTTAGATCCAGGGGTGATATCCCAATTTGATCTCCTTTGAAAAAAAAAAAAAAACTAATTAATGGTGCATACTTAATTAATTGTTTAATCAGCTTATTAATTAATCTCTGGTCCTACAAATGCAATATATGAGAATCTTCTCCCACAATAATATTATTCCAAATGTTGGTGGAAATTGAGACATTAGATACCATGGTGGGGGCTAACAATGGCACTCTCTCTTTGGAATGTCTACTTAAAAATATATCCTTCCCTTTAAGTCCTAACTAACGCGGTTTTTATGTTAATTATAACTAATTAATTAACAAAAAATTTTATAATCCTCAAAGCTTGTCTTTTGGGCCGTTCATGATATATATATATATATATATATATATATATATATATATATATATATATATATAGTTTATAATCTGCGAATGATTATGGAAATATACGATACACTAATTACAACTGTTTGACTAAAACCAAAGAGGATTACCAAATCCATTAGCGGCTGACAAGAGAATCACCATGCTTTTTCAAAGAAGATCATCATTTTCTTGGCCGGTAAATTACCTAAAATGGATCAAACTGTCTATTTTTGTGCTTGATTACTTCTTTTTTTTTTTTCTCACTCTTTTTGACATTTGTTTATTTTGTTAGAGTTAAATAAATCTCTGTTAACGATAAGAATAAACAAATTAAATTAGAAGTGCACGTAATATTATTTATATTGTCAAAAGAAAAAAAAAGTAAGAGAGGCTCAGCAATATTGTTTAATAACGATTACTATAAAAGACGAGAAGAGAATGTAACCACAGCACAGGACAGGACGCATATATAGAAACGCATATATAGAAACACATATATAGCATTCACCACGCATATTGGTGTCTTTCGTTTTTGTAAAGTCTTCTTAACAGTAGCAATCTTAAATTTTAATTCATTGACTTTATAGGTAAAATTTACTTGAAAATGCAATCTATTTCCGTTAATTCAACTACTTATTAATTATATTGTTTAAGTATTAATAATGTAGTGATAGACAATTTGTCTCACATATTTCGAATTTGATATTTTTCTAAAATTATTGATTTACAATATATATAAATATATAGTCAAATTGAATTTCAAAAATTTCATTTTAAGATTTCTTTCTATAGTAACGCCTACCTACTGTACTAAGATTAAATCCTGTTCATATTGGGTTAGTCAGTGTTTACAGCAAATATTTGCTTTATTTATGAAAATCAAATTTTTCACCTCACTTAAGAAAGAAAAGTGCCGTGCCACTCATTTTAGTATTCGTTAGTCCGATTTAAGATCCTTTAATGCAAATACAGAAGTATTTAATAATTTAAATGAAAAAAAAAAAAAAGAAAATTCATGGTTGCACTAGTGTGAACGAGAGGATTATCCAGAGCAGAAGCACAAAAAGGAAATAAAAGAAAATGTTAAGGCAGACAGTGATGCAAATCTGTGAATGTGCAATTAGGTAAGGCAACAGCTATTTGCTTGATTTCCATCTTCATGGCCCTCTAAAAAATAAATAAATAAAAGGTAAAAGTGACATATTATTATGTGCAGGAAGCCCATTTTTGGCCCTTCAAATATTAATTAATGGTGTCAAATACTCTCCAGGCCTTCATCAATGGACCCATATCACCTAACTATTTACACTGACATTTAAATAAAAAATCTTATAATTATCTCATATGTGTTTTTTTTTTATAATGTTAGAAAAAAAATATTTAATCTCTCCATTTGATTAAATCCCATCAAAGTCGACCTATTATTAATTAATTGTATTATATCATATGAAAATTCATTTTTCAATTTGAGATTGTTTATATTGGACCCAAGATATTAACAAAGAATAAGGGAAATGTACATAAATATCATTGGTAATTTTTAGGACGTTTTCAATTTTTTTATTTTATTTTAAAAATGTGCACTGACATTCCTACTCCACCTAACATTACTGAAACATTTAATTGCTGAGATTCGATTCACCGTTGTTTTCTGTTCTTGATTTTTGCGTTGTCATTATCATTTTTCCGGTCGTCTTAATTTTTCCGTTTCCTTTTTTTTTTTTTTGGTGGAGCTTAATTATTACTATATTTATGTACATAAAATTATTATTCTTTTGGGATTTTTAAATTAATTATTGATTAGATGCAACTTAATTTAAAGGTAATATTAGTTGAAACTGTGGGCGTGCTTAGCAGCTTAATCCTGTTGATTAAAAATAAAAAGAAAAAAGAATGGCAATTAATCATTTATTATTGCAAGATGCAAATGAGGTAAAACCACTTGAATCTTAAACCATTGAAAGCATTGAACCAGGACAGGCAGGCAGCCCCAAGCTTGACTGTTCCCATTTCTGTCAAGAATATATTTCGTGGCACATTGGCTTATCAAACTACAAACTGAACTTCGTCTTACAATTTGTATTTTTTAATTCTAGAAAATTAAATGAATCCTTTGACTATTTTCTTTAGTAGTTTTAGGTATAACAATAATTAAGTTCATCTATTAGATTTAACCACCAGATCCCTTAGAGCCCTTTATTTTTTTTATAAGTTTATCCGGTCCGAATCTAGATTAGTCGAAATAGACATCGGATACAGAATGGTTAAAAGAAAAATTAAGTTCATCTATTGGATTTAATTAGTGACAAATCATTTATAATAAATTAAATTATTTGTACAGATAAAAATAGAATTAGGTTTTCAAATTTTGCAAGTCAACCAAGGGTAACTTACAACCAACCATGGTGTGTCTCCTTGTAAGTTCTTCAATGTTGAATAATCTGAATTAATTTATCCTGAAATGTAAACTTAAAGCTAACTCTAGTTAATAGTTTCCCACCCCATACAAAGTTTTCTGAACTGAACTCAACCTGTTTTTTTGTTTTGGCCTGAGTCCCCAGACAAGACTAATGAGAAGAAGAACAACAATAGGTCCCATATACATAATCATGCATATATATGTATAACGTGTTCTTACTTAGCAGCTTCTTTTAGGCGCGCCATCAATGGCATTTGATGCACAGACGTGGCCTGCCCGACTTCAACCAATTCAAATCAAATCATGCCCTAAAATGGTCAATAAACGCGTTACATATCCGATTTATTTATTTTAATAGCATATGTATCGCACGTGCGATTACTATAAGTAACAAATATGAGATCACAGATCAATTTTTTCAGCCACACAAGTGAGCAAAGCAAAATTTAAAGTTGGTAAGCAAAATTATTTGGTGTCGAAGTCTGGCAACCAGACAGGTTCTTGTTCTTCTTCTCCCTCTGACTGGTTGATCCCACTCCCAGTATATAGGTATCTATGAGCACACGTGTAACTGCTAACGAAGTTATGATGCTTCCTTCATATGCATATCTAACTCTACCTGATCGGTTGTTGGACATCTTTTTGAAATCAAAACACGCTTTTGAAATAACACAATAATGGAGATTTCGATTTCCAACTCTTCTTCTTGCTTGACCATCTCGGTCCATCAATTAAATATCCTTTGACAGGTTTATTGAAATCTCAAGTTTTAAGACATTCTTGAGTAAAGAAAATAATCTACATATAAAGTTAAATTTACGTGAAAAAATAGTTACAGAGAGAAACTGTAAATTTTAAAATAAAATTAATTTCGTAAGAAAAAAGTGTTAAAAAAAACAACAAACTCAATTACGATTTTAAAATGGAATGAGAAAATTTTAATTAATGGATCATTAATTCCTTAACCAGATGATGGTTTGATTTAAAGTGGGAAAGTGGTCCTAAAGCTAGAGGCAGATATGAACAAGAGAAATTAATATGGGAAAGCCCACGGATTTAATGCAGTGAAAGGTGCCCTACAATTAGTGACACCCATATTTTGTTTCAGTGCCCCTCCCATCAGGGGGTGGGGGGCTTTTATGAGTTGGATTTCTCTCTGTGTTGGCTTTTTTTAGGACCACTATAGTTTTGGCTAAGTTGTATATTTGTCATTTTGTCTATGTTCAAGCATTCAATTCCTCTCTTAAAGGCCCCCTTCACCAGGTTCTGCTCATTCTCATAACCTTATTAATGCTTAACTAATGCCACTTCATCATTTCTTAATTACTGAGGAGTTTAACTGTAAAATGTCATTAGCTAGGTAGCACCGACTTGTTAATTAAAACCATGCAATATTATTATTTATTATTATTAATTCAATATTCCAGTCCATGCCCTTCTGTATAAGGGTCTCAATGTCTGTTTTATTGTAATCAGAAGACATAAAATCATGGCTGTGAGAATATAATGAGGACATTTGTGTCTTGTTTCTCATACCAATTCGGTGACTCGAAATCTATACGTGGCTAGATCAGCATATATCCCACTTTCATTGCTTGCTTCTTTCAACATTTAGACACATTAGTTGGTTATATGTCTCTAACTGGGAAAAAAGAAAGAAAGAAAAGGAATTAATAGAACTGAATCAATTCCTTACATCTCATTACTTCAGAGTTTTTCCATAACCTTTCTAAAACATTCAGTGTCTAAGAAATATATACAATATTTTAACAGTTTAGAATCGGTCAGAATCCAACTGTCAATACCATCTCTGTACCATTATTTTTAAAACCTGAAATTAACTGTAACATTTGTCTTGGCAAAAATTCTGTGTCAGAAATTTTGTTGGGTCCAATAGGTCCTGAATAGCAATAATTTTGTTTTAGGCTCTTACAATAGGATATATATATATATATATAGAAATATTCGAATATGGTTTGGCTAAAAAGAAATTAGAAATCTGTGTTGAACTATCACTACCACAAGTGTACTGTCTTGAAACCAAACATAAAATAAGAATCTGTGTGCACCACCAAAACTGAAGGGTCCATGTCACAGAAGTCAGTCAAAGGTGTTAGACCTGCCAATGCCAACTAGACAATTTCAATTCCATTGATGAGTCATATCATCAAGTTCATATCCAACCTGGAAGTTTTAATGGATCAAAGAAAAGAAAATAGACCCAAATCTGATTTTCATTTGCTGAGCATCACAATTAATCTTGCTGTTGGATATATATATATATATATATATATATATATATATATATATTCTGCAAATGCCAAACCCTCTAAAGCTATATATTATAGCTTAATATTAATTTCTGTTAACAACATTATTTCAGCAATAAAAACAGTAATCTCAAACACGTCTTATAATTCTGTGGAAGCTAAAAAACAGCTTTCATATATGTAAGGCCATATCTACTCATTGCTCTTCAACCACAAAACTTGGCTAACGCGTTGCTATCAATATTCAATGTCGTTTTGCTTAATCAATTAATAATGACAAACACAAAGTCGCGGCATTAACTTGAAGTTAAGAAATATATATATATATATATATATCTTGAAATTTCATGAAGAGGAAATCACATTAATTAATTGTTTTATAATTTCATGAACAAGAATACTTTTCTTCTTGTTCAAAAACCAAATAATATTTTAGATATAATTTTTAATTAAAATGAAAGTTGAACTCATAATCTACATTGATTCGTGGGCTGCAAAGTAAAAGTCTAACCAAAAAAAAAAAAAAAAATTTACTATTATTAAATTTAGAAAAGCTTCAATCAAAAAAGAAAAAAGAAAATTCAGATAAGGAATTTGACATGAAGATGATCGAGTAATAATATCGAAAAGAAACAAGAGAGTTTCACATGCAAGTTAACATCAAACGATAGTATTTGTTGAAGATAATAATTGAAGAAATTAACTTTTTTTGAAGGCACACGAGTGGGTGAAGCAGCAACAGCAGGAAATGGACCCTTGATGTTGATAATGTATAGGTTCGTGAACGTGGGGTTGGCCAACCTATGTATGGACACTCCCTTACCTAATGCCCTACGTTTCAAATCATGTTCTTCCTTCCCCTTCTTTTATCTATTTCACTCAATAAAATTTAATTTTCTTGTTAATAATCCTTTTTTAAAGGAGTGAAAAAAAAATTCTCAAAATATATTTTGAGTTGAACTTGAGACTTTCGAGTTTTTCGAGCACTGTGTTAATTATTTGTTCTTCTTAGGTAATTCCAACTTAAATTTTTGGTTTGGTCCTTGATAAGATATTATACACATGCATTACGAATAATGATAATTAGATATTGTTAAGAAGATTTAATTAGTATCCAATAAAAATACAAAAACGACGGAGTAAATAATTTTTATCCTAGTGGTCAGAAACAGAAAAATAATAAGTCAGGGTCTGACCATGTTATCCCACGTGTCATGTACCCCACAATCCATTAATAAAAAATTTCTCAGAGCCAAAACTTCTAGCCCCACATGGCCATACCATGCCCATTCTCCAACAGCCATGAGGACCCAATAACCCACATGGGTATGTTTCCTGATCTTTTTCCTCTCTTCTAAGCAATCAACGATCCTGATTTCACTCCCTCAACCTCCCAAAACTCATCTTGACCGTTCCCACTTAAAAATCTCTCAAAAAAGTCTTCCATATGGGCGGCTGTGCTTGTCCCACTCTTGTCCCCTAAATCCATAGAAAAGTTGCCTCAAAGGTGCTGTTATTGCTACCGACAGCTTAGCTTGCCTTTGTCCATAATTCATGCATTTAGACTTTAGAGGTTAAAAATTAACCCTTTTTTCTTTATCTTTATCATATAGTCTATAAAATACACTTGTTCCCATTCAAAGCTCCACCTCAAAAGCAAACTCTTCCTCCTCTCCCTACAAAGAAAGAATCAAGAACAAGAAACAAGAAAAGGAAAATGGAAGGTGGTGTTGCATATGAGAATGATCTGAACCTGAAAGCAACCGAGCTGAGATTAGGGTTACCAGGAACTGAAGGCCAAGCAGTTTCTTGTACCAGAAACAACAAGAGGCCATTGCCGGAGACTAGAGAAGAAAATGGAGCTACAGAGAAAATTGATACTTCAAATAATGACTCAGACTCCCCTCCAGCCCCTAAGTAAGTAATAGCAGATGCAATATTTATCTGCAAGAAAATAGAACAAGCTATTTAATATATTTATATGTAGCTTTTATTGATGTTTTGTTATGCTATGCAGAGCACAGATAGTTGGATGGCCACCGATCCGATCCTACAGGAAAAATAGCTTGCAGACGAAGAAAACTGAAGCAGAATCTTGTGGGATGTATGTGAAAGTGAGCATGGATGGAGCTCCATATCTTAGAAAGATTGACCTTAAAGTTTATAAAGGTTATGAAAAACTCCTCAAGGCTTTGGAGAATATGTTCAAGTTCACCATGGGTGAATACTCAAAAAGAGAAGGCTACAAAGGATCAGAATTTGTTCCTACTTATGAGGATAAAGATGGTGATTGGATGCTTGTTGGAGATGTTCCATGGGAGTAAGTATTTTTCTTTTCCTTTCCTTGATTTTTCTCGAAAGATCTTTTACCTTTTTCTATTTATGTTTTAATTTCTAGGTACTAAATATATATATATTTTTTTGTTTTAATTCAGAATGTTCATGTCATCTTGCAAAAGATTAAGAATTATGAAAGGATCAGAAGCAAGAGGTTTGGGTTGTGGAGTATGAGAAACCTAAACAAGCCATATAAGGAGAAAAGAAAGGACAAGATTTTTGTCTCTTCCTATGAAGAGAGAAAATCTGTTTAGCTTGTGTTCTCCAAGAAGAAACTTAATCTGAATTTCTGGGTCGCTTTTTGGACAGACTGCTCTGCAACTGGACCCGGAATTTCAGACGGGGAAAAAACGAGTGAAACTTAACAGTTCATTTTCCTAGAATGTGGGAACAAGATATTTGGTGGTTTGAGGCATCTATGCTGTTATTTTGTTGGTCCTTCCAATTTAATCTCTCATCAAACCAGAACTGCTAATAGGAAGATGATATTATTTGTTCTAGAGCAATTATGTAAATGGAAAAAAAAAAAAAAAAAAAAAAAGAAAGGCAAGGAAATTAAAGATAGGAGCATCCAAGTTTTGGTTTTGTAGTATTTTCTAATACAATACTATAAAAATTATATAGTACCAAATTGTGTTTTTACAAGTTCTTACAAGTCTGCCATTTTTTTTTCTTGTTCTGTATTTTCTAATATTATTGTTTAAATTTATGGTTCTTGTTTTGGGTTATTGACTATAGAAAAAGATATTTAAATACAAGCTGAGGGTTCAGAGATTAGCATGCACACACGAGAAATATGTCATCTCATTAAGATTTGGATGTTCAAGAAATACATAACAGTATCTCTTAGGGTTGTCTACCAAATTATTCTTTGTCTGAAATTCGATTGAAACCCTTTCACTTTTTACCCACCCAACATATAAATAATTCGAAGTGTCATTTTTTTTTTGAAAAAAGAATTATATGCACACCCACAAGCTTCCAATCGTTCGATGCAAATATTTACTCTCATCGGATGGTTGTAAAATTGTGCAGATAAATATTTTCCTAACTCAAATCCAACCATACAATGTGGGGCCTCAATGAAATATGATCAAGCTTTTCTTTAGAGATAGGAAGCATCAAGATTCAATGTAATACTCTTTCAAAAAAAAAAAAAAAAAAAAAAAGATTCAATGAATAACTGAGAATACATCAGAGGGGAAAGTGATGGCTTGTCGATGTTATCTTTGATTTAAAAAATAATGCAAGACTCATAAATAAAGATGTCCCACAGAAAAAGGCAAAGCAACAATGAAAAGGATGAAATTTAACCTTTAGATTATTCCTCTTGTGTTTGGTTCTTAGAAGTTACAAGAGAATTCATAAAAATAGCGAGAGACAAAAAATGAAAGAAACAACATAGGATTCTTCAGGGGAAAAAAAATGTTAAAAAGGGCAAAAAAAAAAAAAAAAAAATTCCCCTTTGCTTACTACTTTCTTAACCATTTTGCAAGTGAAATGAAAACTTGAAGCTGTACATTTCACCAATATATATATATATATTTTTCCTTTTTTTCCATAAAAACTAGAGCATCAAAGGATGGAAAACAAGATCCTGAGAAAATCTCATTCAAACAGTTAGATCTAAACAGCCAAAGCATCCAGTCAATCACTGACAAAAAATGAAGTTACTGTAATTATTAATTCAAAGCCTGAATCCATTTGATTTTCCCTAAATGAATGAATTATTGTGTCCAATGTCAAACAAAGAATAGTATTAGAATAGCCAAACCACATCATGAATCATATCAGTCTTTTATTAATCAAAAGTTATGGCCCCAAAATATTCAATGACAATTCTCACCTCCAAAGGAAACTTAGATTTAAAAAAAAAATGGGGAACATAGCCAAACAATAACTCATCTTTAATATTTTTCATGTGTATGGTGGTATTCAGAGATTTTCCACAGAGTTCTTTTGGTGACTAGGGCTTCAGGATTTGTCATTAGTGTGTGAACTAAGAGGGAAAAAGGTGCTTAATAATCTATCAGGTTTTCTCACAAAAAGAAAAGAAAAAGGTTTCAAGTTGAACTTCTTTTAGCAAAGAAATATTCACATCTCTTATCACTTTATGTTGTTTTCTACAGCATAATAGATTGACAACAAAAGTTATGTTGGGAATAGTGAAGACCAAAAAAGGTGCAAATGACACATGATACATGGTGAAGATTCTATAGCGATGCGGGGAGAGGGAGAGAATGTGTTTGTGTAATAGTCATGGTCAATAGTCAGAAATTAACAAGCAACAGCGGCTGTTCTTGACATTAAGAAGCATTCACCGCTAAATTAGATTACTCTCTAAGATAAAATTCAAAGAGAACAGTCTCATTCAGAAAATCTATATTACGAAGTTCCACTGCAAGTGAAAATGTTGGTTTGGTAGAACTACCCTTCTACACAGTAAAAAGATGTATTTCTAAAGCATTGCTCTGTTTTTGGCGGACAAATTTTCTGTTGTTATTGTAGTTTTGTTGTCCTTTCTAAAGAAGTTGCTTTTTTGGATATGGTTACCTAAAAAATATGCTCTAACTAAAGTTGATACCTAATTGGTGCGGCTTTGAGTTGGTATTAATTAAAAACTTTGATTAGGGAAATCTTATCGAGCAAAGGGAAGATATTTAGGGTTTTGTGAACATTTTTTTGTCTGATAGTCTTTTGGCAAAAGGGTGATCAATTGGGAACCACATGCCATAAAGCAAATGCATCTTTTACAAAAAAAATCGGTTCCAAGTTTACAAGATAAAAAATATCAACAGATTTAAAATTCTATGTCCTGACTTATGCT
>NC_143157.1:26748623-26749538 GCF_041381405.1 Jatropha curcas | reverse complement strand
CAAACAATAATTTATTCTGAGAAGGCCTATCGGCGAAGGTCAACCTTCACAAAGCGTGACATCATTGCGGGGTAAAGAACCAGTTGGCATATGCAGGTGACACAGTATCCTGCATCATTCCTTCGTCTAAATGCACGGTGTTTCGACTTTGCCAACGATCGGCCAAATTAGTCAACAGATGTGATGTTATCAGACCGCTCTCGAAGTTGTGGACTCAGGGAACACGCTGTATCGTCCCATATTGACGACTGATCCTATCTGGGAAATAGGCCATGGAACGGTCTAGACTGGCATACAACACATAATTGAGATTCATGCTTCCAATCGTGGCCAGTCTAATTCTCCACCAAGGACAGGTCCACCGAATAATAGGGTTACCATCAAAATCGAAGCGTCTCCGAGATCGAGATTGAAAAACAGTAGGTCCATAAGTTGGAATCAAGCGAGTTGGAACTGCAGGAATCAGGCTTAATTTGTCCAGAGCCCAGGCTTGCAATAGTAATGGACAGCCGCGATGATGAATATTGAAGTCAGTAATGTGAAGGGCAATATCCCTGACCCAACACATTGTTTCTCCCATGATCATCATGAAGACGGTACGATGGTACAATTGCATGTCACGAACAACGGTCAAAGTCGAAAATCTCCAATTCCGGGTTGACGGTTCTTCATGGCATACACATTCAGCAACAAGAAGCAGCAAGCTCGGATCTAGGGTAGATCTAGATCAGCGGACAAAACTCTGTTCAAGAAAGGTTCCAAAGGAAGACCTTGATCCACGTTTATACCGTCGGGAAGGTAAACCGGGCACAAGGCCACGATCTCAGCTAGATCATACCTAGGACCTGGGGGCAAGGCCGGGGTTTCGTTTTGCTCAGGATGATGATCCATCACGGTGCACATTTCCTCATAGGT